>NW_007727427.1:346402-369759 GCF_000696425.1 Galeopterus variegatus
GCTCACTGGCTGAGCGAGGTGCGGGAGCAACACCGAGGGTTGCGGTCCCATTCCCGGTCCCGGTCCGGTACGGGCGCGACACTGAGGGTTGCGATCCGTTGCCGGTCACGAAAAAAGACAAAAAGGAAAAAAAAAAAAAGGAAAAAAAAAAAAAGGAAAAAAAAAAAAAGGAAAAAAAAAAAAGGAAGAAAGATCATAGTCTTTAAATACCAGTAAAATGAAGTAAGACTTTGCTTGAATCTCCTGCACCTCTCACAGTGGCAAATTCACGTTTGGTGATAAGTGAATGTGCATTTATATTTACATTTAAAATGCTCATAGCTTTTCATATTTTCTTTGTTTCTGAGAATTGGATGGATGTTAAGAAATAAACAAGATGACACCTGTAGAAATCTATTTTAAACTCTCAGACACTAAACCTATATAAGAAGTTGCCTATTTTACTGCAAGACTTTTTTTGTAACTGTTCTTTTATTAAATAACACTATTTTCCTTATTATAAAGGTACGTTTTAACTGGGAAAAATAAAATAAATTTGGAAGCTAGAGAAAATTATAATGTAGACTAAGGTTTAGCCAACTATGGGCTGTGGGCCAATTCCAGCCTGTTGCCTGTTTTTTAAATAAAGTTTTATTGGAACCCCATTAAGCCCATTCATATGGTCTCTGGCTGCTCTTGCACTGCAAACGCTGAGTTGAGTAGTCATGACAAAGACCCTACAGCCCACAAAGTGTGAAACATTTTACAGGTCTCTGATGAAAACCTTGAGAATTACCCTTAGTCCCTCCTTCCAAAGGACCAGGTGACCATGTTTTGTGCATTATTCTTTAGTCTGCCCATTCCTCAACCCCACATCCTTTCAATTTATTTGACAAATATGCATGAAGCATCTCTGAAGGTGTCATATATAATATTTATTACATATTTTAATAAAACTGAGAAAATACACTCCATACTGTTTTCTGAATGATTTTTTCACTTAATATTCTCTGTGATGTTTTACTCAGAAATCATTCTTGTCAGGTTAAAAAATAAGGTTTAAAAAAGTAACACAAGAAAATGTTTCTTCTATGCTAAGTGGGGCTGGCTGGGTAGAGCACTCTTGTTCCCACCCGGGGTGACTCATGTCCCACAACATGACCATAGACCATGACACTTATGAAATGTCTGCTGAGGATCTCTGAGGGAGTTAGACTTTTTTAAAATGAGGATGAATTGACACACATCCTCCCCTCCTGGAAAAGCAGGTCAAGGGCCCTGATTCGGTGGCTCTATCCCCAGCTCCTCCTGCAGCCCCTGAAGGGTCAAGCATCAGGCACAGTTCTGAGCACACATTCAACTTCTCATTCTGTGGTCTCATTCTCACTGATGGCTCATCTCATCTCGTTGTCATAACAACATTGTGAGGTGAGTACATATCATTTGTCCTGTTTTACAGATGAGGAAATAGGGACTGAGACCGCACCCCTTGCATATCTGGCTTCCGAGCCTGGGTTCTGACCACTTTACTGCAGCCTTCGTGCACGTGAGGAACCCATAAATCGTGGCTCTCACTTTACTTATTCCTGATGAGAGCCTGTGTACTGCAGCATTTAAAGGCACCACCTTGGAATCAGCAAACCTGCTTCGATCCTGGATTTCTCATGTACAAACTCTGTGACCCTTGTGAACATTGCATTATCTTGCTAAGCCCAAATTCTTTTCGCCTATCGTGAGGAGCTAACTAATCCTTGTGCCCAGGATTCTTGGGAGATTCTTGCAAATGAGTTACTTGTGAATGATTTAGCATAGTATCTGGCCCATGAGAAGTTCTCAGTAAATGTTTGCCATCTTAGAGGCACAAATAGAAGTCGTAGCGCCAGTAATATTGACAGTGCTAACATCTCAGACATCAGATTTGCTGACAAGACTTGTGTGCTCATATTTCTCTAACAAAACAAAAGATACTACAATGAGTTTTAAGGCAGATCAAAGAGTGTACATTCTTCTAGTTCATAGTCCCCTGAAAGTCAACAGCTAAAACAGTAATGCATCTAATCTCGATAAAGACCAAAATTCAAAGGTTTTGAGCTATTTGGGAAAAAACAAACATGCCTTTTCACAGCTCTCCTTTTTCTGTTTTCTGTGATCAGAAAACTTCTGGCTGGGAGAGGAGCAAGCAATCCACAACCGAGATGTGACCTCCACATCAGAACGTGAAGAGCGGTGGCTTTGCTCCCACTGGTCAGTTACAAACTGTCTCCTGCCTGAGTGTAAGCAAAGCAGCTTTGGAATAGATGACTCTTGGGACAAGAGGGAGAGACAGAAGATTCCTTCTCAACTAGCACCAGCACCAACTGATTGCTGACATCAAAAGCACGAGACATTTCCTCAGTTACTGCCTTATGTCACAGGTGACCCACTTAATGCATGGCCGCTGGGCTGCAGTCATTCCAATCCAAAGTCCAGGCAACTGTCAGGGAGACAACCCGTGAGATGGACATTAGCTGCTGAAATCTAGGGAGAGGGCAACATCAAAAGGTCTGAATTTTTGCCAATGCCTTTCAAGAGTTTCCAGGAAAAGGGAGCAGAGAAGGCCAAGCAGCCAGAGACCAAGCCACGGCCTCTACACAGCCAAGCTGCAGAAACCACAGGTTGTAGCTAAATAAATGTTCAGAAGAGAAGTTTTCCTAAATCCCAGATAATTGGGAAAGTATTGCTTTAATGTCAATAATTTTATCTACAGTCACTGGTGCATGTAGGAACTTGGAATTCTGCGGTAAATATTTTTGATGGAAATGACCAAATAAGAACGAGGTTTGTAAATGCTTCCAAGTTTATTCTTTCCTTCCAGGAGTATTCAGTTAAATATCTTCTTGGTGGGCTGTACGAGCAGGAGGTTCAGAAGAACCTATCTTAAACTATTCCAGGGCTGAAATAAAATAGTCTTCCTCTTGAGCCTTGAAGGATCTTAGCCACAGATGCTTGGGGGGTGGAAAAAATCTGATTTCTTGGGTCTCCCAATACGTGGAAATATAAAGCCACGGATTCAGTTCCCTCCTGATCAACTAAGCCCCTCCAAGAATGGAGAAGAGAGAGAAGACTCTTCAGCACCAAAGGAACTTGTCAATTCTCTGTTCCTTTTTACCTTCTCCACCGCCAGTCCAGTGATCTCAGGATACTGCAAATACTCCTCCACGCTGGAGCCTCTTACTGAGCTGGTGTCCTGGGACAAACCTACCTCTCTGGCAGGTCAGACATCCTATTCCAACCCCTAACTGAGACCATCCATTCATTTCAGATCTCAAATTTTAGTGAGGTCTACTATGTGTCAGGACTTTTTGGAAACACAGAAATAAATGCCATTGCTCTTTATTTACAGGGTAGTGGAGAAAAGAGTCAAATAAACAATTAAGGTGGGGCTTGCAGGGGTTGGTATCAGGGCTTCCTGGAAGCTGAGCTGACTCTGAAAGGAAAGAGCCCAGATTAGAAGCTATGTGGGGCCTGAGTTGGAGGAGATCTGAATGCTCTTTTCACCCTCGTGGGCACATACGTAAGGCTGGGTGCAGCTCACACCTAGCATTGGGGCAGATGCTCCGCATCTCTCAAGTTCTCTTTTCCCTGGTTCCTCCCCCTGGAAGTTGGGTTCTGAGTTTTGCTTCAGTTGGAATGACAAGATGGCTATAAGATCTGAGACTTAGATTTGGGGGCTTTTTGTGGAGAAAGCACACTTTTGGAAACTCTTAGTTTCTATGCCATTCAGGCAGAATTTAGATCTTCATGCGTCTTGACTAATAGTGGTACATGACATTCCAGCAAAGACCATACAGCTAATGGTTCCCTTAAGTCCCAATCTTAAGACACCAAGCTCAGCTCACTTTTTATTACAGTACACTGACGTCAATTGTGTGCTTTGGACTGTTCCATCCATTAAAAGAAAAGACAGCTTACTTCAGCATTCAGTACTACTATTACTTTAGGAATGCATACTCCTTGCAAAAGTCAGTAAAATGTTATATTAGCTGATTTTTTAGTGTTACATAATAGATGCAGGGTAGCAAATATGGAGTTATCTGTTTACACTTGTACAATCCTTTAATATTTGTAATTTAACATGACTGTCACATAAGGAGGTAGAGTTATCCCTTTCTAAGGTTGAGAGAACTGTATTTGTGGAGGTTTAAATGATCTGTGTAAAATATAGAGTCAGGTAATGGAGTAGTTAAGATTCAATACCGTGCCTCAGGCATCCGAAATTACCCTCTTTCTATGACACTGTGCTAATTCCTTGTCCCTGCAGGAGTCCTCCTCCAGAAAAGGACACTGTTTTATCTCATATGAACTCTAAAAATAGAATAATAGGTGTTTATCATTCTTTGAGTAAGCCCTTAAGTCAAATGGAATCATTTATATCCATGTTGACTGAAGAGCAACATAGCTGAAGATATTCCAAAAAGGAATCATCAAAAAAGTTTCAATACACAGTGATTAAGAATCAGATATTTATAGTCACAGATCAACACAAACTAAATAAATGAACGTACTCACTGTAAACAAAATGTAACGACAAACTAGCAGCAAATTAAAAGGGATCTGCTTACAAAGTGACCTAATGACCCTTTCCCCAAAACTATGTTGGACCTAAGTTTCATTCCTTACAATCCTCTCTTTGCGGATGCAAAGCCCTGTTTATAGTATAACCCTGGTACCAAGAATGCACGCGTGAAAGCAGGGTGTTCCCCAAAACTATGTTGGACCTAAGTTTCATTCCTTACAATCCTCTCTTTGTGGATGCAAAGCCCTGTTTATAGTATAACCCTGGTACCAAGAATGCACGCGTGAAAGCAGGGTCTCCCTCCCTCTGCTGCCCCGCAGCAGCCTACCTGGCATGCCGGATGGACGCGATGGCATTGCTGAACTCGCTGTCGATGCTGCGGCAGTTGTAGAACTCCTCATAGGCGGGCCGGGAAGAGCCCTGGTACTCGATGCGACTGATGCGGCAAATCCCCACGATCAGGATGATCAGCATCAGGATGAAGGCAACGCAGAGGGCACCGATGATGATGTAGAGTGAGTGCCGAGGCATGTTGGTGAGGCTCTCGGCCATGTGCCCAGACTTCCACTGGAGGTCTACAGGCGAAAACAAGCACATGGCTGGGTATGAGCTGCGGCCCTTAGAACGTGAGGTCTTTCCCCTCTTTGCATCAGTCACTAAAATGTAAGGACCGTCCAAACCGGGAAGAATTCTTTTCTATGCATTATCCAGGCCCAGGGCTAATATCCTTGGCACATAAGGACATCTTACAAATCATAAGGAAAACTAGAAATACACCACAGAGAAATGGGCAAAGGATATAAAGAGGCATTCATCAAAGAAATACAAATAAAAATTGTTTAGCTTCATGATTACAAAGAAAGTGATTCCTCAACCAGCTCCTAAATATTATTTAAAAGTTATGATAACCACAGTTGACGAGGGTGGCATTCATCAAAGAAATACAAATAAAAATTGTTTAGCTTCATGATTACAAAGAAAGCGATTCCTCAACCAGCTCCTAAATATTATTTAAAAGTTATGATAACCACAGTTGACGAGGGTGCACAGTAATGGAGACTGTAATTTGATACATGGTTCTTCCATGAACTAACTTGTACTGTGACCCAGATATTCTTATTTTAGCATTTGTGCTGGTAAATAGCCCTGTAAATGCATAAAGCTGTATATAGAAGGATGTTCTTCTTAGTACCACAATTTTTAAATGTTAAATCATCAACTATTACACATTTAGAAAAAGGCTTAGGAAATCAGCATAGACACCCATATACTCACAGCTCGGAGTTAATAAATGTTAATATTGGACCACTTTTGCCTTAGATTTCTTCATAGTTTTTCAAAAGAAGTAAAATGTTACAGATATAGCCAGAGTTCTCCCACCCCCATATGCTTTCTCCACCCCACCAACAACACTGCAACAGATATAAGTGAAAAAATGGGAAATGACCGAAATATTCAACCCTGTGAGATGGGAGGATGTTCATTAAACAGCAAAAGAATAAAAGAATGTTACCAGACAGGAACTACTTGTATAGTACAATAGTTTAACAACTGCATGTGAGTTTAAAATATCCATCTGTACACTGAAAAGCTCAAAAGGATAGAAATAAAAACAAGGCGAACATACATCATTTCTTACGATGGACTGAGCAGTTCAGAAACATCTCATTTAGTCACTATAACCACCAGAATATATGTTATTCCCTCTGCCCACTTTACAGAGGAGGTTCAGAGAATTGACATCACTTGCGGTGGAGTCCATCAGATGGGAGCCTGGATGTGAGGTCTCAGCCTCTGCACTGCCACCTGCTAACAACAGTCATCTCCAGAAAGCAGGATCACAAATGATTTTTATGTCTTCTTTATACTTCGTAGTCTTTTCTAGCTTTAAAAAATAATAATAATAATGTATTTATTTATTTTACGATAAAAAAGCAGTAAGTTATTTGGAGAAAACACCCGTGGGATTATCTTCGAGGCCAGTGGAAAAAATGCGGGCCTTTGGATCACACCATCATCGATTTCAATCCCAGCTCCAACATTTATTCCACATTCCTGAGCCTCAGTTTCTCCATTTGTAGGATAAAAATAACAACAAATACCACACTGGCTTGCTGTGAGTAGAAGCTAGAACACATGTTAAAAATGTAAACAGTTCACTCCTGGGCATGTAGTGGGTGGGCATGTGCTCCCTAAAGAGGAGCAGCCGCGATGCTAAAGGAGGGAAGAAGAAATAGGGGCGTGCTATCCTCTAAGGCACACGCTCTGAGCTGAGGATTATCGAGCATTAACCCTGTGTCCTTCCTGAAAGCGCTGACTTGTACCAGCAGGAAAAAAGAACATGAAAGGACAGGAGGTAACGTCTGTGTTTGGCATAGGTCGAGAGAGTCAAATGATGACCTGTTTACAGACCCGCATACAAATGGAACTGTCTAGATAACATAAATAGGATTTGAAAACCAACTGTGACAAATAAAAAGGGCTGGCCAAGACCCAAGAGAAGCTGAGCTCGTGTGGACAAGAGGACGCCTTCTCCACCTCACTCACATCACCACCCCCACCCTCCCTCCCAGCCATCGCTTCTAAGTGGGGGACTCTGGGTGCTTGGAAATGGGATTCAGAGGTGAAAATGAGAATGAGTGTGTCTTCCCATGAAATAAATCCTCAGGACTCTTGTCACTGCTCCATTTTAGCTGAGAGAGCTTGTGTCCTCTGGATACCTGTAGCCTCATCTTAGCCACAAGATCACAGAATCTAAAAATCAGAATCAGCTATTCTTTGTCAAGATAAAGAATCTTTATCACCCAGACAAGAAGCCAGGTCTGCAGACCCATTTCCCAGAAGCCTAACAGAAAAATGACCTAAGCATCTGGCCCAGATGGGTCCTGAGAGTTGGAGAACAGATGAATGAAGTGACTTCTGAGTTTGTGTCTAGGCCCTCTGACTCCTGAATAACTTACCAAGACCTTGGAAGCCTGTTTTTGCCATTCAAGTTTGCCTGCCTGAGCTCATAGGGCCCGTGGAGCTTAGTGAAACTGACCAGTAGTGCATTCACCGCTCCAGCTGAGCCAACTTACACTCAGGCAGACAGAGCAGCATAAATCACTGAAAATAAATAGTTGCAATGGAAAGCAGAAGGTGTTTTGTGAAACCAGAACCAAGGCTTAATCCCCAAATAGGCAGCCATTTCACGTGGCAACACTTCATGCGCATTGAGAGAGACAACTCATTTTTCTGGCTAAGTAAGCATGATTCACTTGATTTCCAAGTATTATAACATTCCCTAAAAAATTCAGTCGCAGGCTGGAATCCAGTACTCAGCGGAGTATGTTATAACAGCCATTTAGCATCAACAGGAGAGCAGCCAGCACTATGTTTTTACTCCAACTGGGTAGAGTTCTCAGATCTGATCACTATGGAGGATGGCATGAGGTCTGTGGTCTATGCACAACTTCATACAAATAACTCACACATCATATCGATGGTGTTTATGCAGCGAGTGCACAACCACGTGGCCTCTACAGTGAAATAAACAACCGTACTGGGTTTTGTGTCCCAGGCCTAATAAGCTGCCTACACGGTTTGCATTTTAGACCATCTGCTCCATTTCCCAAAATGCTATGTTCCAAGCTGTTTGGACTTTGGAGAAAACTTTCTCAAAATTTCTCCTGAAACCTCTGCTTTCCTCCCACTCCCCTGCCCTTTTCTTTAAAGCTAGATTCACCTTATTGTCATCTAAAACTCTTCTGGTAGAAGCGAATGTGGCTGCTTTACAGGCTAATCGGTTTAATATCTAGGCTGGATCTGAATAAATCCAACTCTTGTTCTGGGAGGCAGCAAATTTATCTGCACTGGGTGACTACAGCTGCCATCTCCCAGTCCAGGTGCAATCCTCATAAGTCACCACGTCGCTGCATCCCAGCAGTCCCATCGCATGAATCATTTACTATGTAGAGTGCAGCAGGGCACGGAAAGAATCGTGAACCAGAATGTGCCAGATGGGGTGATCTCATCAGCAGGTGCATGACCAGGAACACATGCACCTGAGCTGTCCAGAAAAAATGTCCCACTTGTGGGTATGAGGGATCATTTGCATTTTTGTTTAAGCTAAATTTGTTGAGGTTTTGTAAGAGTGTTTTCCAAAGTGCTTTCCTATTTAACATTTCAGGGACACAATAAATAACTACATTGTATATTGACAAAATAAAAATAATAATTTAAAAAAAAACATTTCAGTTGGCTTGAAACGATCACCTTGAGCTAGGTACAGGGAATAGGCTCAGAGCAGCTGTTCAAGATGAAAGTGACAATCAGCAGCCAAGCAGAGAATAAAACCAGTCACCAATGACCTCCAGGCTACCAAAAATAGACTTCACTCGATTTACATATTTATTCTAAAATACATTGCCCATATCTATTTTCTAATTTACCAAGGTGAGCATAATTAGACTAGTTAATTGGTTACTTTATTAAAATAACCTATGTTATTTTAAAAAGAGAGTGAAAGTGAGTGAGTAATAGTGTGTTTTGTGAAGATATCACTTAGCTCAATAATTTTTGAGACCATCTGCTGCCTAGAACAATTGTGAGGAGGGATTTCAAATTGCATTTTCTATAGTTAAAGTTTAGCTGGACAATCAAAGCAGTCAATGAGACTGCAAAATGCTAACAACCCTTGCTGATTGTCAAAAGAGGAATGAGTGGAGAAAGGGAATGGAAGGAATAGGTCATCTTCTTTGTAGGAATCCATTCACTGGGCACATGCATTAAGCACCTGCTGTGTGCCAAGCATAAAGAGTGAGGGATACAGAGGTCAAACGCAAATGACCACAAAATAAATGCTAAAGTACAGCTGTGCTAAGACAGCAATGCCAAGCTCTGCAGTGCTACAGGGAGGACACGGGAATGCTCCGTCTCACTGAGTGTCAAGAGAGCATGCACCAGGGCAGTCCCAAGGGAGCTGGGCTCTAGGGGTGAGTAGGCACTAACCAGGGATGGAAAAGAGCAGAGGGGAGACTGTCCCAGGCATGGAGCCAGAATAAGCACAGGCCTGGGGGAGGAGGGGGGAGAGCAGAGCCAGGGACGGGAAGGAGGACAGTGTGGCTGCTCAAGAGTGAGGCAGAGAGTGGCCCAAGTGACAAGGGGGCACCACCCTGCAAGGTAGAGCAGCCTGCACAGGCCCTGTAGGCAGTAGCATGGCCTTTTGTCTACAGTCATCCATGTATTTTAACAAGAGCTTGGCATGGGCAGGGATGGAAATGGTGGGAGGATGGGTTTGAGTGTTCAGATCTGTGCTTTGACAAGATCCGTCTGGCTGCATGTAAAGAAAGGGGTGAGGGGCAAGGGTAGAAGCTGGTTTGGAGGCTACTGCAGTCTGCGCACAGAGTTGGTGGTGGCTGGGCCTGGGGCGGTGGGGTGGATTCGGACAGGCGAATGAATGTGCATGATGCATTAGAGATGGTGAACCCAACTAAACGCAGCTTGCATAGGCCAGTGAAAAGAGAGAAGGGCAGCATCACACCCTTGGTTTCTGGGCTTGTATTGCTGGATCCATGAGGCTGTGGCCAAGCAGGGAACACTGTGAGACAACCAGGCTTGTGCAGAAGATCCTTAGTTTGTACATGTTAAACTGGAGGTGCCTTTAAGACACTTCAGTGGTGATGTCGAATAGATAGCTGTACTTAGATGTTTAGCTCATTATTTTGGTTAATAATAGCTGACATTTTCTGAGAGTTCAATATGTGCTAGACACTATTCTAAGTGCTTTAGGAGTTAACTCATTTCTTCCTCCTAAAATGCTATGAGATAGACACTGTTGTTATCTCCATTTTATATAGGAAGCAAAGAAGACGCTGAGAGGGAAGTAACCTGCCCAGGCTCACACGTAGTAAGTGGTAGAGCCTGGGTGTAAACCCAGGCGCTCTGGTTCTAAAGTCACACGCTTAAGTCTATAAGCAGCATCTTCCAAACGGCAAGGAAATCAAACTTTGTGGAAATCAATGTATTGGGGCCAGACCCACATTAAAAAAAAAAATTAGAAAACTATATCAGATTGTGTCACACTTGCAAAAGTATTATTTTATGTTTTGTGTGCATGTTAGTCTGTGTGTTATATGAAGCATCAATATGTAAAACATATTTCTTACTATGGGTTGCAGTCAAAAGGCCTGAAAAACATTTCCCATGCTAGATATATGTACATATTCATATATATATATATCTCTATCAGTACTCTTCAGACAGGAAGAACTGAAAGATTCTCCTCATGGGATATCTGTATCTACTTTGGAATGGAAAAGTCCAGGTCTAATTATATCAATAACAACTACATATCTATACAACGCCTGTTATCTTAAACTACTCTGTGTTTACAGAAAATTAGTAGTGATTAAGTCAAAATGCATCTAATTGATCAATATTCCTTCAGGGACAGGGGCCTTTCATTTGAGCAGCCACCCCGAAGCTGCTAGCTGTTAAAGACAATGACAGCTGGTGATAACGAAGGCACTATTTATTTAGCACCTACTATGTACCAGGCACTGCACTCTATTTACATTTATTATCCCACTTATCAAGGCCTAAGGCTCGGCTCAGCTCGGAGACCTTGTTTACTGGCCCAGGAATAAGTACCTGAGCTGGGATTCAAAACCAGCTCAACTCATGGAACTGAGTTCTCAATGACAGAACTTCACAATAGTATTCTTCGTATTCAGTCAGGCTGCTTTCCCTACGCCTAGCCACAATTGCTCCTCAAGAAGTAAGTACAGGATACAATCCTGGTGTTTAAAGTATTGGATAAGGTAATTCTGGGTTAAATGGTATTTGCAAGTCACCATTGGGCCCTCATACCATTGCTTCTGAGGGGAAAAATTTAAAAAGGCAAAGAGCCAATGTATAAATAAATGCTCTTGAAAAATTAAAATGACATCAACCAAAATCAACAAATGCAAAACCCTTTAATTTGCCAACTCAATCTTTGAGAATGTATCTTAATGATATTCTCACACAAGTATGCACAAAGATGCTCCTGTGGTCTGAATCTCTGTGTTCCGTACAATTCATATGTCAAAACCTAACCACAAAGGTGATGGCATTAAGAGATGGGACCTTTGGGAGGTGATTAGGTCATGAGAGCTCCACTCTCATGAATGGGATTAATGTCCTCAAAAAAGATTCCACAGAGAGCTGCCTTGCTCTTCCACTTGTGAGGACACAGAAAAAAATCACCATCTATGAAAAACGAGCCCTCACCAGACACCATATCGGCTGTCTTCCCAGCCTCCAGAACTGTGAGCAATACATTTCTGTTATTTATAAATTACTAGGTCTAAGGCATTTTGTTAAAGCAGCCCCAAATTAGGCAGATGCATATATATAAGAGTGTTCATTCCAGTATTGCTTTTAATAGCAAAAACTGCCAAATTGATTATCTATCAACAGGGGGTCTGATTAAATAAATTATGAAGCTGCTAAAGAATGAAAATGCCATGTGGCATTAAAAAAATGAGGTAGATCTGCCTGAGCCAACATATTACTAAGCATAAAAGCAAAATGCTGAAGAGTGTACATAAAGTAGTCCCATTTGTATGGTAGAAAACATATACTTACATATCGACTCAGTACATCAGGAAGAAAACACAATGACTGGCTAATAGTTGTTACCTTGCGGGAGTGATTTGGCGATCTGGATGAGGGGGAAGATTATTTTTATTTTTAAAAAAATCTTAGTTTTTGTAAAAATGATAACCAAAAAACCAAATAATCCAACCTATCTGTGTACACACGAAGTATCCCTTATCTGAAATGCTTGAGACCAAAAGTATTGTGGATTTCAATTTTTTTTGGATTTTGGAATATTTACAGAATATGTACCATCTGAGAATTCCTAATCCAAAATTCCAAAATCTGAAGTGCTCCAGTGAGCACTTCCTTTCAGCATCATTTCAGCACTCAACAAGTTTTGGGTTTTGGGACATTGTGGATTTCAGACTTTGGGAATAGGGATGCTCACTCAACCTGTAAGAAGGACTGGCCACATGACATAATCATTTGATGGGTTTCTTCAATCATTATTAAATTCCATCTATTTTGAAAGAAAGAGGCCCAAGATATCCATCTGTACTCCTTCTCTGCCCCCAGGAGGAGTTATCTTCCCCTTCCCTGGGTGCCTGGAGGTACCTGCGCAAAGCCTCACAATGATTCTCATGACATCTTTTGACCTACCCTCAGATTACAAGCAACTGAAGGCAGAGGCTGTTTCATTAATCTTCATATCCCAGGAACCACTTTCAACACCTGACAATAAAGGGCCCATGACTATTGATCGAATGTAGAAGTTAAGATAGCTTATTTATCTATTCCTCAACTGCAGAATATCGTCGATTCAACAGTTTAACCACAGATTCAACTGTTCAGTGTACACAACTAGCCAACTGTCAATCAGCAAGGTTGACTATAACTCTAACTGTATAAATGTTACAGTTCCAACACAGATAAAACAAAACACACCACTATGTAAAGATTTACAGGAATTTTGATTAATAGACCTTGATTCTAGGAAGGCATGTTTTTCTTGTACTAAAATTAAAAAAAAAAAAACTGTGACCAATCCCAAGGTGGTGAGAACTCGTGGCACAGAATTAAAATTTCACCCGTGTTGTTCTGCTCACTTCCAGAACTCTGGGTTTGCATTTGCCTTAGAATACGTATAAAATACTATAGCTATTTCAATAACCCTATTAAGGTGGTCCTGGATCAATCTGGTATGATCTGCTAGATTCTTATTTCTTATTACTGATTGGAGGCCAGATAATAACTCTAAAGGGCAAATTTCTAAGAAACACTCATTATTACGGTAAACACTGGCATATAAGGTAACCATGGAACAGCTAACATGGTATTAATTTGCACGTAATTCCTGGTGGGGCTTTAGAATCTCTACTGATGTGTAAAGCCCTTCATTGACGGAGGCTCAGTTTTCAGCATGTGCATATACTCTTGGTGTGTATTTGTGAGTATCTCATATATATTCTATACTGAATTTTTTTCTCATATGCAGTAATAAATGTTTTGTGGTGTTTTGCAAGGGAAAAGGCAATAGTAAATATCTGCCTTATAATCTGTACTTCCTGGCAAAGTTCAATACTATTTTGAGGATGAAGCCTGGAATACTTAGAGCTAGGAGGATGAACACTAATCATGTCATTTAATCCCTCATTTTATGGATGGAGAGACTGAGCTCCAGAGAGATGAAATGACCTTCCTCCTGTCCTGCGATTGGTCGGGGGGCAGGAGACCCAGGCCTAGAACCCAGTTCCCTGGCCTCAAGAGCAGCATGTGTTCTAGTCCCCATTCCTTCACATTCAATCAGCATAAGAAATGTTTATGCAAACACTCATCATAATTATTGGGATAATGCTGTAACAGCTACAACCGATTCTGTACCATCCCCAAACATTGCAACCTTCAAGAACAAACAGAGGGAGACATGAGACACCATTGATGGGGTGGTACAGTGGGCAGAGTAATGGTCCCCCAAAGACTTCCACATCCTGATCCCCGGAATCTGTGAATATGTTACTTAACATGGCAAAGGAGACTCTGCAGATGTGATTCAATGGAGGATCTTCAGATGGGGAGATTATCCTGGATTATCTGGCTGGGCCCAATGTCATCACAAGTGAGAAAGATGAGGCTCTGAGAGATAAATTTGTTTGTCCAGATCACATAGCTGGAATATGATGGAGCCAGAATTTGAAGCCAACATTGATCCTTTTTGTTATTCCATCCTTGTATACCTTTTGCCCATATTATGATCACCAAGAAAAAGTAAAATCTAGATTTTTTTACAATTATAGGATTTTATTTCAAAATTTCTTGATATCCTGTGTTCCTGACTTTTCTTCTTATTCATACTCTCCTATATATTTATCTTCACAAATCCAATTTTAAAAGTAGATATCACGGGCCGGCCCGGTGGTGCACTGCTACAGTGCGCCGCTTGGGAAGCGCGGTGGCGCTCCATAGCATACATTATACGAAGTTATACGAAAAACTCTTCTGGTAGAAGCGAATGTGGCTGCTTTACAGGCTAATCGGTTTAATATCTAGGCTGGATCTGAATAAATCCAACTCTTGTTCTGGGAGGCAGCAAATTTATCTGCACTGGGTGACTACAGCTGCCATCTCCCAGTCCAGGTGCAATCCTCATAAGTCACCACGTCGCTGCATCCCAGCAGTCCCATCGCATGAATCATTTACTATGTAGAGTGCAGCAGGGCACGGAAAGAATCGTGAACCAGAATGTGCCAGATGGGGTGATCTCATCAGCAGGTGCATGACCAGGAACACATGCACCTGAGCTGTCCAGAAAAAATGTCCCACTTGTGGGTATGAGGGATCATTTGCATTTTTGTTTAAGCTAAATTTGTTGAGGTTTTGTAAGAGTGTTGCACGAAAAAAAGACAAAAAGACAAAAAAAAAAGTAGATATCACCCTGCCCTGAAGCACAAAATATGTCATTTCATAGAATTACCAAACTTTAGAATGAATACTGGTTCCATTTATGGATAAGTAAACTGAGGCTCAGCACAACTACATGCTGTTGGACAATGAGAGCCACGGCCCAGGCAAGAACTAAGGTCCTGTCGACCCAAGTCTGGCATCCTTTTCACCAACAGATTCTACCAGACCGGACTTAACATCTATACCAAACTGTAGCCCCTTAGTATTTTTTCCATTGGAATCTCTTTCTGTCCCTTGTCTCTCTCTTCGACAAGAAAGTTTTTCTCACTCATCTTTCGCAAGGAGAGCTGGTTCTAAGACCATTTTGTATAAGAGCATTTGGGAAAGTTGAGGGGCAGTTCTAACAATAATTACCCTCTTCCTTCTCAAGGCCCAGGAGAGAGCTCTTATCAAACATCGTACCCATGAAAAGAAGCATCTGAGGTAGGCAGGAAGCAATCCCCCAGCCAGCACGGTGAGATTTCCTCTATTAGGAAAGATCAAACTGCCCTGACTAATTTAAAAATGAAGAAAGTAGCTATCAAAGTTGAATTTTTTTTTTTTTTTTTTTTTTGTCTTTTTCCGTGTCCAGCAACGGATCACAACCCTCAGTGTTGCCCCTGTACCGGACCGGGACCGGCAACGGGATCGCAACCCTCGGCGTCGCTCCCGTGCCTCCCTCAGCCAGTGAGCGGGAACCGGTCTGTATATGGGATCCGAACCCTCGGGCGGGAGCGCCGCCTTGCTTCCCAAGCAGCGCACTATCCAGTGCGCCACCGGGCCGGCCCCCAAAGTTGAATTTTTTAGCAGTTTCCAAAACAACTGAAAACCCAGTTGTGTACCAGTTCTCACTTTCACCTCAATCCTAGCATTTACATTGTTTTAATACATAAGATCTTGATTATGACATTTTCAAACTTCTGTTAGTTCACCATAAGGGGACACTTAGCTTTGGGCCCAAAATGTTTTTCAGCTTCCCTTTTAAGCTCATCCTCACTGGACTTTCTCCAGGCAATAGATGAAATCTAATACATTTGGATATACTTGAAGACATAAATGCAAAGTAAAAATTTGTATTCTGTGTGTGTGTGTTTTTTTTTTTAACTTTCAACACAAAGACTCTAGTTTTTGATATGATTCTAATGCTTCTCTGTTAAGCACATTTTTGGCCGCATGAGCAGCAGTGAACTCTAGATGACATCTGAACGTTCCCATCACAGTGGAAAGGCTGGATTCAGACTCAGGAGGGAGTGGGAGCGGCTTAAGACAGCTGGCAGAAGTGTAAAGCTGGGACTCGGGACACCTGGGTAACGCAGGTTGTCCCCCTGGGCCTTGCTGCCTCATTTCTCAGGGACGCGGGGCCTTCCTGGTCACACTCGGAGTCCTCTTCTTGCTGCAGGAAAATGTGATGTTAAATAACAGTAGCTGGGCTGCAGAAATACTCACGGATTTCACAGTTCGCTCCCACCCAGCCATGTGGGCAGTGGCAGGTATAACCATTGGGCTGGTCCAGGCAGGTTCCAGCGTGATGGCAGGGGTTGCTGTCACATTCATTAATGTCAATGTCACACTCTTCACCTAGGGAGATAAGGAGAAGCGGCGATGAAACGGCTGCACCCAAAGCTCATCAGTTCTCTGACAAAACAGAGATCCGAGGCTGGGAGTTACAACCTCCAGCAACAGAGCCCAGTCTGCTGCTTGTGGAAAGTGCAGAACCCTCAGAAAAGTCCAGGCAAGGGATCTTTTAATTAAGTAAAACTAAAAAAGAAAAATAAAAAAGTAACACGGGTAAAGAGAATCTCTCCTTTAGCCTATTTAACTAGTTAACTGAAGCTGATTCCCATGTCTGAATAAATCTCAACTTTGAATGAAAAGGCAAACTTGGGCTCCTAAGTTCATTAATGAAGTCTACTTTACTTTGTATTTCATCAGCTGAACCTTGTTATTTATTTTTCTGAAACTCCAGAAAGCCAAAAACTCACAGTTTATGAGTGCGTTCGAGTGTGTGAGACTGGACTTTCGACTCTTTTCTGTATAGTTCTGGGACATGTGTGCCTAGCCTGAGCCAATTATGAAAATTTATTCCACTTTCCAAATCCCTGGATATGCTTCTGCAGGGTGGAGGTGGGGATGGGAGACTGACTTGCTCAGGAAGAACACCTGGCCCACCTAAAGCGAGACAGTTGTGAAGTCTGGAGTTAGCACAAATCTGACATAATCTCCCCTGGGAAACGGTGGCCCGGAGGAAGCTCCCATCTGCTCCAGCCTGTCCTCCGCCCATAATAAAGAATGTGACCTCGAGCTCCTGCCCCTACCTAGACCCAACTTTCTAGGGTGTCCTTGCCCACCTCAGAGAGAAGCTGCTATAAAGTTACAAACCAGAACACAGGGCCGATGTCGCTGTGATTCAAACACCAACTTACAGGAAATAGCTCATTCTCAAAAGTTACATGAGCAAAGCCATCTTTAAGTGATTTTAAAGCCATCACCATGAATCAATACAAAATGAGTATGCTTCTTAAATTCAAAAGCATTTCATTAAAACTGAAGAGAAGATACATCAAATTAAGGCACTCTCTCTCAAAAGTTTGAAAGCGAGAAAAAGAAATTTTCAAAATAAGCCCCCATTTGCTTAGAGAAATGTGATGAAAAACATAAAACTCCTAGTGCAGCTATCATCATAGACTAAAGCAAAAAAACCAAAATCAAATATTTTTTCCTTTTTCAAAAGACACGATTTCATTGTACACTCAAGTAATTACTTCTAGGCTTACATAAATAGCATTAAATCGCTTTTCTATATGCTATTGGTTTACATCACATTTATAAAACTACCGTATGTCACAGACCACTTTAGAGGAGGAATCTCACACTAAAATATTTCATATCTATTTCATTTCCCACTCTTTCTGTACCTGGCATCGACTATTTTATTTTTAAAGTAAAATCTGCCAAATGAAACATTTACTACTTCTAGGTTCTACTGGGTTGATTATAATTCAGTAGTGTCTAAGTGGATTTGTTTCCTGCTATAAATATAGTCATTTATGTCAATACAAAAGACATGAAATTGATTGCCTCTTACTAACCTGTTTCAAAGGTTGTCTTCTATTAATGAGGCAGTCACTCTAAGTGGAAAGGGGCATCGACCACTCTATTACAAATGGCACTACATGGTAGACTAGTTGAGGGGACATATAAACAAGAACGTGCTGAGAAGTACTAAAAGGAAGAAATCGAAGGCCTGACAAATATACACATCAGTACTAGTTTCCCACCATTTAGGAAGACAAGCTTAATTGAGGTATTTACTAAACAATAGCTTCCTGTAGCTAGCAATCTGAAGACTGCAAATTTGAAATGAGATGCCCTGTTACCTTTACAGCAATAGCTACAGTAATGGCTTGACTTTTCTCTACTTCTACATTCTGTCAAAACTCAAAACTGCCATTGTGCTCCATGAAGTCCAATGTCAACATCTTACCCTTCTAATTTCCTAAACTCTGTACAGTCCCAGAGCTGCCAGTCCAGTCCATCCAGGCATGCTGCAGTCCAGAGCTTCTCCAGGGAGGTGAATGCCATGTTCAGGGTCCAGGGTAGCCCTAATGCATGTACTGAATCTTGGATCACTAAGGACCTCTCATATAGTCAAGAGAAATCCAAGATCCCTAGAACTGCCTGTTCTTGGGACCCACCAGATTGGAAGGAATTGACAAGAATAAAGATGGGAGGAAAAAATAGGATGAACTCTTTCTGTAGACATTTATCAAATATCTAAATTCCACAATCCTAAGAATGGGGACCTAGACAGAATGCCAAACCTATATCATCCTGGATTTCACTACCACAGTCTTAGAGCTGCACTGGGGATTAAATGACATAACTTAATGATATAAACTCCATGCCAGTGAGGGGCCCAACTAGCCAGCAGCTATTTCCACAGCATATGTGCTCTGGCAGAAACCTGGAGTGAAACATAGTTTTCAGATACCTCTAGATTGATTCCAATGGCCTATATTACAAACTAACACTCCTACATTTCCAGTTGAATCAGTTAACCCCCAACTGGCTCTCAGTGTGAGGCTGGCTGGCAGTAGAAATTTGGGGTGACTCTAATGACAGAGCCAGAAGACTCCCAAGGATGCCTGCTGTTCTCTGTCTTACAGAGATCTTACTTTTTGCCACCAGCCTTATGCAAAGTGCTTGAAGATTTATTATGGAAATTACAGAAAACAAGTTTGGATTCATTTTTGTGTCCCCATATTAAGGTTTTATATACCTTTCAGTACTCCAACATTCCATTTCCAATCAATATGAATTTTAGCTTACTTTATTCAAAGACTTGTTAGTATACAGTATTATCTTTCTTTACTAATAGTAACTTAGTATATCTTTAAGCTTTGCTGGCCTGAGTCAGTTGACTTTTTAGTTGATTTGCTCTTCTTTTTTCAATTTGATTTAGAGAAAAATGTATTACTCTTAAATCACTGTTGTTCTTGAATAACATTTGTGAAGAGAATACAAAATGAAATATTTCTGCTTGATTAAGGCTGGCAATCATGGTCTGAACTTCAAATATTTTACAATTTCTTCTCAATACCCTACTTTCTAAGAGGCAATAGGTAGAGATTACATTTGGTAATAGTCATGCAAATTTACAAGCATACTGATTAATTCTGTATGCTTTCCTTAGATAAATTAGGAAATGCAAAAAGACAAAAGAATCCAAAGTCACTGCTGTTAGTAAAATCCTTGAGTTAATAGAGTCCACACTGAAGGATATCAATGGAAATCATTATAATCATAATATCTAGTATTAAATATTTCTCTCCTATGTGTCAGGCACTGGACTGGGTGTTTTAACTATAACTCTTTCATACTTCACAAAAATTTTGTTCCAGATGAAATGAGTCCAAAAAATTATTTGGATTTCTTTCTATCATGATGGAATAAGTGAGAACTGTCTTGCCCTCCCACTGTATCCAGACATTGGATGAAATACTTAAAAACAAACAAACAAAAAGAACTTCGAAGACATTTGACAACAGGCAGTCCACGACTGTGATGGCCAAGAAAAGGGAAATAAAACAGTTGAGCCCCACAATCATCCTGGTTTTCCACCTGGAGCCAATTTAGAACACAATGGTCTTATTGAATTGAGGAGACAAAAATTAGAGTTCGTGGAGGCCAAGGTATCTGTAATTTGTAGGAAAGACTACTACAGAAGATGGAGCCTCTCAGAAAAAGAACATGAGAAATATACCCTTGAGTTTGTTTTTGAATACTGTATGTGAGTAAGTTGAAACTGCAGGAGACTGGCAAACAAAATGAAAGATTAGCAGCTCCCAAGCACACAGAGGACTGGGAAGTATTCAAATTCTCACAAGCCAGAGTAGAGATATTTTATTGATCACCCAGCACAGTCAGCCACAAAAGGTCACCTTTTAGTAGTAGGGCATGACTATCCCTAGAGTAAAGGCTATTCTAGACTTACCTCCCCCAAATGTAAAAACAAACCTGGAAAGGATCAATCGGGTCAGCAACTAACTTTCCTGCCACAAAAAAAGGTCATACTTTTTTAAAAAGACAGTAAAATTCAATCACTTAACAATTTAACCTACAATGACCAGTATTCAAACAAAAATTATTAGACATGCAAAGAAACAGGAACATGTGAACCATGACCAGAAGAAAAATCAGTCGAAAGACACAGATTCAGGAATGAGGGATGCCAGTTAGTAGACAAAGAATTTGCTCAAAATGTAAAAGAAAGCATGAGAACAATAAGAATAAAAATGTAATATTTTACAAAAAGACTGTGAACCCCCTCACCCCTAGCAGCAAAGGGTGAGTGGAGAGCCCATACTTCCACTCTGCAAAGCACCTCAACCACCCAACAATAACAAAATACACATTACCTTCAAGTACCCACAAAATATATACCAATATAAATCATATTCTGAACCATAAAACAACTTAAACTAATTTTAAATAATTGAAATTTTAAAGAGTGTTTTCTGACCATAAAGGGATCAAACTAGAAATCTATAATGGAAAGATAAGAGAAAAACCTCAAAATACTTGAAAACTAAACATCATGTTTATAAATAATCCATGGATCAAAGAGGTAACCTATAGGAACATTAAAAATAAACATTGAATTGAATGAAAGTGAAAATACAACATAAAATTTGTGGAATATAGCAAAAGCAGTGCTGAAAGGGAAATTTATATCCCTAAATGCATACATTAGAAACAAGGAAAAGTCTCAAATCAGTAATCTAAAGTCTCACCTAAAGAAACTAGAAAAAGAAGAGCAAAATAACCCAAAACAAACAGAAGGAAGAAAATAATAGAGATAAGAGAATAAATCAATGAAATCAAAAACAGAAAAACAATATAGAAAATGAGTGAAACAAAGAGCTGTTTCTTTGAAAAGATTAATAAAATTGACCAAACTCTAGCAAGACTACAAAGAAAAAAGAGAAAGACACAAATTACCAATATCATGAATGAAACAGGGCAGATCGCTACAGACCCTGAAAATGTCAAAAGAGTAATAACAGGAATACTATGAACAACTCTACACACATAAATTTGACATCTTAGAAAGAATGAACCACTTCCTCAAAAATCACAAACTTATACAACATAAAATGGATAATTTGAATAGCCTTATAAATATTAAGGTCATAGTGTGTAACTCTTTTTATATATTGTTAAATCCTATCTTCTAGTATTTTGTTCAGGGTTTTTGTGTCTGTAATTGAAGGAATATCTTTCTATAGTTTTTTGTTTATTTGTTTTGTTTTGTTTTATTATTTTCTTTGCCTAGTTTTCATATCAGAGTAAAACTCGCTTTAGGAAATGGGTTTGAAAGTATTCTTTATCTTTTATTTTCTCTAAGAGATTGTGTCAAATTGCTGCTAAGGAAATTTATTACATAATTTAAAAACTCCTAAAAAAGAAATCTCCAGGTCCAGATGCTTTCACTGGTAAATCACATGATCATATCAATTGATACAGAAAAAGCACTTGACAAAATTCAATGCCTATTCATGATTAAAGTTATCAGCACATTAGGAATAGAGAGGAACTTTCTCAACTTGATAAAGAACATCTAAGTAACCCTACAGCTGACACTGTACTTAATGGTGAAAGACTGAGCACTTTTCCCCTAAGACTGAGAATAAAGCAAGGACAACTTCTTTTACTCAACCTACTGCTAGAAGGTCTATCCATAAGGTCTAATACAATAAGATTATAAAAGGAAATAAAATGTATATATACATCAGAAAGGAAGAAATAAAACTGTCCCTATTTTCATATGACATGATCGTCTATATAAAAAATCCTGAGAAATCTATAAAAAAAATCCTAAAACTAATAGGTTCAACAAGGTGACAAAATACAAGATAAACCTACAAAAAAATCAATTATATATCTGCATACCAGCAATGAACATGTGGATAGCAAACTACAATTCTATTTATAATCACTAAAAATTAAGTAAACAAGAAAATAAGTACTTGGGTATACCTATAAAGGGAAAAATATTGATGAAACAAATTAAAGAACATCTAAATAAATGAAGAGTCATACTGTGTTCATAGATTAAAAGACTCCAAATAGCAAAGATGTTGATTCTTCCCAAAATGATATACAAGTTTAATGCGACTCATGTTAGTCCTTAGCAAACTCTTTTATAGGTATAGACAAGATTATTCTAAAATTTATATGAAAAGGCAAAGAAACTAGAATAGCTACAACAATTCTAAAAAAAAAAAAAAAAAGGAAAGAAGAAGAAGAAAGTGGTAGGAATCATTCTGGCCAATTTCAATAGCTATTATGTAACAAACAGTAATCAAAGCTGAGTCATATTGGTAGAGGAACATATACGTAAATTAATGAAAAAGAATGGAGAACCCAAAATAGACCCACACGAATGTGGCCAACTTATTTTTGACAAAGGTTCAAATGCAATTAAATGAAGGAAAGATAGCCTTTTCAATAAATGATGCTTGAGAAATTGTACTTCCACAGACAAAAAAATAAATTAAATTTAAAAACCTCTACTTGGAAGATCCCTGGGAAGAATGCAGACTGTGAGGGAAAAAATCTAACTGTATTACAAACGTATGAAACAACCTCACTAAGAAGTAGGGGGAGGTGCTACCTAAGTACCTTTGGAATTGAGTAGCATTGGTAAGCTAAATGAAAAATGAGCTGTACAGGTCGGGGAAAATGGCGGCGCGTCTGGAGCACCAGTGTCGGGAAACAGCGCGATCCTGAGTGCTGTGTGCTGTGTTACCAGAGAAGT
>NW_007727427.1:373906-391070 GCF_000696425.1 Galeopterus variegatus
AAAAAAAAAAAAAAAAAAAAAAAAAAAAAAAAAAAAAAAAAAAAAAAAAAAAAAAAATGAGCTGTACATAAGCACTATACTCCAGCTGGTAAAGTCCTTTCCCACAAGGATGCACGTTAACAGCTCTGATCTGCTATACATATATAGTGATACTGAACAATTAAATAAATGGATGTTGAATGGTAGGAGCCAGGTATCTTGCTATTTGGGTGAGAGTTTACAAATAAGCAGGGGGAAAAGACTAGAATGATCCAAGTTGTAATGGATTAGAGTTGAGATATCACTATGAATTTATATTCAGATTAATATAGATATAGATGGTTACATAATGCAATATTTATAGATACGCATGTACATGCAGGTTAGTAAACAGACATATTTTCTTGCTCTGCCAGCTGAGAGGACCTAAAAGCAATGACATTTGAGTAGCCACAAGCATAGCTTGTTCCCAGATCTCGGTTTCTAATACCATTCTCCAATGAAAGTAACCAGGGATCTTTGGTGGATGATTCTAGGACTGGGGCAGGAAATACACAAAATGAGCCTGGGGCATCTTGCAGTACCAGAAAGTATATAAGCACTAAAAACCCAGCAACACCACCACCACAATGATGGAGATTTGTCAAAAGAGGACAGGAGCCAACTGAAAGAACTCTCAGTGCACAAAGCTGGAACATTCTGAGCAACAAAATAAATTTAAAAAGTACTGAATTATAGCCCAAAGTATGAAATAAATATCCATGACTTCATATCGATATAAACGAATGATTGAATAAATAAACAAATGGAGGGGAATAAGCAAACCTCTCATACAGAAGAATTCCAAATAGTTCATGTAGCTACTCTGCCCTCAAAGAAGAGGAGCACAACACCCTATTCATTAGGTGTGGGCTACACAAAGTGACTTCCTTCCAAAGAGTAAAGTACGGGAAGTGGGGAAAAGAATAACATTACAGACAGGAGTAGAAGATGAACCAAAGACATGAAGAGACATTTCACCACAGAGAATATACGGATGTCAAATAAGCCCATGAAAAGATGTTCAGCATTGTTAATCAATAGGGAAATTCAAATTAAAATGACAATGAGCTATCACTACACACCTATCACACTGGCTAAAATAAAAAATATTGACAGTACCAAATGCCAGCAAGGATGGAGAGAAACTGAATTACTCAAACTCTGTTGGTGGAAATATAAAATGGTGAAGCCATTCTGTAAACCCTTTGGCAGTTTTTGTAAAACTAAACATGCAAATACCTTATGACCCAGCAATTGAACTCCAGGGCAATTGTCCCAGAAAAATAAAAATGTATGTTCACACAAAAACCTATATATGAAGTTTTATACCACTTTTACTCATAATAGCTCAAAACTAGAAATGACCTAGATTCCTGTCAGCAGGTGAATGTGGTATGAACCATGGGACATCCACACCATGGAATACTGCTCAGCAATAAAAAAGGAAGAAGCTATTGATTCACACAATAAACTGAATGAATCTCCAGAAAATTATATTGAGTGAAAAAAAGCCAGTCTCAAAAGATTATACACTCTGTCATTCCATTTGTACAATATTCTTGAAATAACAAAATTATAAAAATACAGAACATACTAAACATACTCTTTAACATCTAGAGGTTAAAGAGGGGTTGTGGTGGAGGGAAATGTGTGTTGCTATAAAAGGACAACGTGAGAAATCCTTGTGGTGATGAAAATGTTCCATGTCTTGACTTTATCCATGTCAGTTTCCCGGTTATGATGTCATACTATAGTTTTACAATATGTTACCTTTGGGGAAAACTCCATTATTTCTTGCAACTGCACTTCAAGCTTCAATGACCTCAAAATAAAAAGTTTTGAAAAAATAGCCAGGGGAAAATAGACACATTTATAGTCTAATATATAATTGTTTTCTAACAAATGTGCCAATGAATTTCAATGGGGAAAAGTCAATACAAGTCAATAATATGGCAGACAACCCAATTTTTTCTAAAGGTGCAAATATTTGAAAAGACACCTCACAAGTAAAGATATATGAATGGCCAATAAACATGTGAAAGATGCTCAACATTAAAGAAATTAAAATTAAAATTTCAATGACATATTAAAGCTCCTATGGCATTTTCCCATGAAAATGAGCTGGAAATTGTAAACTATTCTATTGTGAACTGAAAGACAAGTATGGAAAAGTAGTTGAGTTAAAAGACAGAGAGAAATATGATATTATGGCACTCATATCATGGGCAGGAGGGGTGACAATTAGCTTTGTATCTCATGAATATTTTTAATAAATAAATAAATTTAATTTTAAAAAATAACAATAATAATAATACACTTAGACTTCCTGCTCTGCTGAAAAAGGAATGGGTCTCTGGTGTCCCTGTTTAAATGTCAGTGTGAAAGGGCCTGGAAGAATCTTTGGCTTCCCTGCTGGAGTACAGTAATCTGAAGTCCAGTCTATGGTTTCAGGTAGTAAATAAAGCAGGTTCTGGAGAATTAAAGTTGCATCAGGGTGTCATTTTTTTCAATCCACTAGTCCTCAGTCAGACAATTCTAGGGGGCAGAACTGCAAAGGCTTAGAGACAAGAGTGGACACAAAGTCAATCACTGGAAGATGGACAGGACCTAGGCCAGGTGAAAAACCTTATAGAGAGAGCTGTGCAGAAAGCATGCTGACCCCATAGAGCAGGGAGGCTCTCTCTGGGTACAGAGGACTGGAGGGAGTTTATTTTCAACCAGAAGTCCAAGTTCAGAGTCCCCCACATACCACACCCAGAGTTCACCTGCTGGCCTGAAAGTGAAGTGTCACAACCCAGGTGAGAAGACAGTCTCATAAGGTAAATGTGACACTGGGTGGAGTACCTAGTTATATAACAATGATTTACCTAATTCACTCCACTCTGTCAATTACGGAGCTTTAGAATGCTCAATAGTTGGCCAAGTGTAAATTTTGGCAAACCTCAGGTATAATGAAAGCATATTTGGTTCCAATGGAACAACCTCAAAGAGCAGAGGTACAATACTCCTTATAGGGACGTACTTAATATTTTATCAGACTCTCCCACTGAACATTAGTTCTCAGGATACAATACATTCTTCATTAAGGGGGATAAAAGTTGTCCTATGATCACAAGTATTTGGAAAATAAACAAAGGCAAATAGGATTCTTTACTGTAAGACCTCTCAGAGCCTCCAGTAAGTAGACATCCTTTATGAATCTCCACATGACATGTACCACATCCCAAATTTATTTGGCCACAGAACCCTTTTTCCATAGAGCATCTCCTGAGACCGGTGTTCTGGAAAACATATTAATAGTACAACTCCCCCAAACGACTTCAGAAGCTAGTCTATGGTCCTCTGCAGGCTGAAAAATTACCAAGCCTGCAAAGAAATAGGCATTTGTTGTTTTACAGTTAGAGTGATGTTTGAACCTGCTTCAGTGAGTCCTACCACTTGATCAGGGAGAGTGCCATGAAGAGATGCCTAGGGGTAGGCTTGCTGGCTGAGTGCATATGGGTACAGTGGGGGTGGAGGGAAAGCAGAGGGGATGGGAAGCAGGAGACACAGAGAAAGAACATCACTGAGAAGTGTCTGGCGTGGTGTGTTCAGGAATCTAGCAGGCAGAGGGGCTCAGGACACAGCTGAAAAGGCTGGATGGACCTATACCACTCAGGTCTTGATGATCAAGTTAAGGACTTTGATTTATTTTAAGGACAATAGGAGATTTTAGGTAGGAAGTAACAAGACCATATTATCACTGTATAGGGTCTCTGCAGTGAGGAAAATGGATTAGGGGGAATACATGTATGAGACCAGTTAGGAGGTGAAGGCAGCCTGCTGCTGATTCTGGAAAGAAGTGACAGGATCTAAGAGGCTTTTAGGTCTTCTCTCTTATTTTTTTTTATTATTCTAGCTAATCGTTTAACTACTTTGTTTTTTGGGGGTTTTTTTTGGTCTCTATTTCACTTAGTTCTGCTCTGATCTTACCTTTTTCTTTCCATCTTCTTATTTCTGGATTGGGATGTTTCTGTTTTTCTAGTTCTTTGAGGTGTAACGTTAGGTTGTTTATTTGAATTCTTTCTATTTTTTTTGATGTAAGCATTTATTGGAATAAACTCTTAGTACTGCTTTTGCAGTGCCCCATAGGTTTGGTAAGTTGTGCTTATATTTTTATTTGTTTGAAGGAATTTTTTGATTTCCTGCTTTATTTCTTCTTTGACTCATTGATCATTCAAGAACATTTTGTTTAATTTCCATGTATTTATATAGTTTCCAAAGTTTTGTTTGTTGTTAATTTCTGACTTTATCCCATCGTGGTCTGAAAAGATACTTGGCATGGTTTTGGTTGAGACTTGATTTGTGGCCTAACATGCGACCCAAATAACAAAAATCAGAAATGAAAAAGGAGACATTACAACCAATACTACAGAAATAAAAAGAATCACTAGACTATTACAAACACTATATGGCAACAAATTTGAAAATCTGGAAGAAATGGATAAATTTCTGTACACACACAAATTACCAAGACTGAACCAAGAAGAAATAGAAAACCTGAACAGACCAATAATGAGCCACAAGATTGAAGCAGTAATCAGTAGTCTTCCAAAACAAAGAAAAGCCCAGGACCAGAAGGCTTCACTACCGAATTCTACCAAACATTTAAACAAGAATTAATACCTATCCTTTTTAAACGATTCAAAAAAATGGAAACCAAGATCATTATTTCTAATTCTATGAGGCCAGCATCAACCCAATACCAAAATCAGACAAAGACACAACAAAGAAAGGAAACTACAGGCCAATATCCTTGATGAACATAGAGGCAAAAATACTCAACAAAATGTTAGCAAACAGAACACAACAGTACATTGAAAAGTTTATACACTATGATTAAGTCAGATTCATCCCAGGGATGCAAGGATGGTTCAATGTATGCAAACAATTAAATGTGATACATCACATCAACAAAGTCAAGGACAAAAACCATATGATTACCTCAATAGATGCAGAAAAAGCATTGGACAAAATTCAGCATCCCTTCTTGATAAAGACTCTCAACAAATTAGTTATAGAAGGAAAGTATCTCAATAAAATAAAAACCATATATGACAAACTCACCACCAATATCTTCCATCATCCTGAATGAGGAAGAGCTGAAAGCATTTTCCTTTGAGAACAGGAACAAGACAAGGACACCCTTTATCACCAGTCCTATTTAACACAGTGGTAGAAATGCTAGCAAGAGCAATCAAGAAAGAGGAAGAAATAAAGGGTGCCCAGACTGGAAAAGATGAAGTCAAACTGTCCCTGTTTGCAGGTGACATCATCCTATATATAGAAAAACCTAAATACTCTACTAAAAAACTCTTAGAGCTGATTAACAATTTTAGTAATGTTGCAGGATACAAAGTCCACACCCAAAAATCAGTCACATTTTCATTCTCCAGTAATGAATTAGCAGAAAAAGAAATAAAGACCATTTACAATAGCTACCAAAAAAAGAAAATATCTAGGAATAAATTTAACCAAGGAGGTGAAAGATTTCTACAACAAGGACTATAAGTCACTGCTGAAAGAAATTAAAAAGGACACACAAAAAGATAGAAGAACATTCCATGTTCATGGATTGGAAGAACTAACATTGTGAAAATTCCCATACTACCCAAAGTCATCTACAGATTCAATGCAATCCCCATCAAAATACTAATGACATTCTTCACAGAAATAGAAAAAACAATCCTAACATTCACATGGAACAACAAAAGACCCCACATAGCCAAAGCAACCCTGAGCAAAAAAAAAAATAAAACCAGAGTCATTACACTACCTGATTTCAAACTATACTACAAAGCTATAAGTAACCAAAACAGCATGGTACTGGCATAAAAACAAACATATGGCCCAATGGAACAGAACAGAGAACCTAGAAATCAATCCACTTACTTACAGACAACTGATCTTCAACAAAGGCACCAAGAACATGGATGGGAGAAAGGACAGCCTCTTCAGTAAATGATACTGGGAAAACTGGATATCCATGTGTAGAAGAACAAAACTAGACCCATACCTCTCACCATATACCAAAATCAATTCAAAACGGATTAAAGACTTAAATATAAGACCTAAAACTATAAAACTTTCAAAAGAAAACATGGGGGAAACATTTCAGCATGTAGGACTGGGCAAAGACTTTATAAATAAAACCTCAAAAGCACAGGCAACAAAAGAAAAAGTAAACAAAAGGGATTATATCAGACTAAACAGCTTCTGCACAGCAAAGGAAACAATTAACAGAATGAAAAGACACCTACTTAAAGGGAGAAAACAATTGCAAACTATACATATGAAACGGGATTAATATCCAGAATACACAAGGAACTCAAATAATTTAAGAGTAAATGGGCAAAGGAGCTGAATAGACATTTCTCAAAAGAAGACATATGAATCGCCAACAGGTATATGAAAAACTGCTCAACATCACTAATCATCATGGAAATGCAAATCAAAACCACATTGAGATATCATCTCACCCCATTTAGACTGGCCATTATCAAAAAGACAGAGAATAACAAATGCCGGTGAGGATGTGGAGAAAGGGGAACTCTTCTACACTGTTGGTGGGACTGTAAATCAGTAAGATGAGAATGGAAATCATGTCAAAGGGATATATATACCCTGTACCCCAACATTTATTGCAGTTCTATTTACAATAGCCAAGATATGGAACCAACCTAAATGTCCATCATCAGATGAATAAGTAAGGAAAATGTGGTATATATACACAGTGGAATACTACTCAGCCATAAGAAAGAATGAAATTCTATTTGCAGCAGCATGGATGAGCTTAGAGAAAAATATATTAAGTGAAATAAGCCAGGCTCAGAAAGAGAAATATTGCATGTCCTCACTCATAAGTAGGAGCTAAAGGAAGGAAGGAAGGAAGGAAGAAGTGGGGAGGAAGGAAGAAAGAAAAAGAAAAAGACCAATCACAATAATAAGTTGAATTTTCAGAAAGAGAGAACAGAACTGTAGCCATAAAGGTGGGAAAAGGGGAGGAGGGTTAGCGAGAAACTGGTTAATGGACACAGGGAATGATTAAGTTTTGGAATGATGTATATGCTAATTACCCTGATTTGTTCCTCCCACATTATACACAGGTATTGATTTTCAACTCCGTATGCCACAAATATGTATAATCAATTATGTTTCAATTAAAAAGAAGAAATAAAAGAGGCTCTGAAGAGTCCTTGGTAGTCAAATGCAGTTAAGGGAGAAGAGGAGGGTGTCAAATGATTCCCCAGTTTCTTGCCAGAACAACTTGGGATGGTAGTAATGCCATTTGATGAGCTAGCAAATATTGAAAGAAAAAAAGGAGACACTCTGAGTTTCCAGGTTGTCTTCGAGATATCCGGGTGTGTACGCTGAGGAGGCAGCTAGAGATCTGCTAAATATTCTGGAGAAAGATTACATTTTCTCTCCCATAAGATATCTAAGTAAATTTCAAATGGATTAATGATTTAATACACAAAATTAACTCACACGTGATTAGAATAATTATATGAGAATATTTATAAATTCTTGATATATAGTATCTTACTAACATGAAACAACAAAAAAAGAAACCAAAAGAAAATAGCAAAATTTAATTGTATAAAATTAAAATATGATCTGTGGAAAACAAAACACTTTATACATATTTAAAAAGCAAATGGCTTTGGAAAATATTCATAATGTATGGCAGACAAAATGTAATATACTTAATAAAAAGGGCTATTTCAAAAGAAGAATAAAGATTAGTATGAATAGTCTGTAGAAAGCCAGAAAATGGATATAAACAGTGCGTTCATAAAAAAGAAATGCAAATAACCAGAAACATATTTTAAAAGTTTTCAAGTTCACTATGAATCCAAGACCTAGAAATTAAAGCAACAGTTAAATGGTATCTCTGACCACCATAATGACAATTCTCAGCATTTGTGTCACGATGAGGGAATAAGTGCTCCTGTGCACATTTGGTAGGAGCCAATGTTGGTACAATGTGGTTTTTTTTTTTCCTGGAGTGTGGAATATACCAATATTTATAAAGGAAATATATGTCACAGGGCCTATTTCTTGTAGTTTCAGGTTGAGCCCAACTTCTTAAAAGTACATATAAAATGTTAACCTTGCAAAAGACAGGAAATTTTTCCCCAGGCTAGTCTCTGTTGTACGATAAAGAATTGTAGCACAGCAAGGGTGCTGGCTCAGAAGACAGACAGGTTACTGATTGATATGTAAAGATACTGGGAAATTGCTGTAAGGAAAGAGAATGTTTGCTAAGATCAAGCTTTTGTTGGTGGATTGAATTAACCTCTTGCAAATTGCATTATGAAATGTCATCTGGCTTGTTTTACTGAGTGTTACCAGCCTATAGTGTTAAACTATAACCCCACCTATGTTCTCTTCCCATAACTTCCTGGTCTGGAGAATAAATGTGGGAAGAGAACCCCAATTCATGGTTAATTGCCCAAATGGAAGGAATGCCTCTCTCTTGAGGGTTCCAGGAGATTAACCCCTTTGGGGCTTCTCGCTGCTCAGAAGAGATGGGCTTTGAGTAATCCTTTCGGGCTCCATCACCCAGGGGAAGTGGGGTGACAAATCTGTGGGAGGCAAAGCAACACTGGAGAGTAATATGGAAATACGTATGTATTCTTCTGGACCTTGGGATTCTATTTCTGGGAAATTGTGCCCCCAAAATAATGAGTACTGTACATACAAGAATATCCTTTCCTTGCAATTTTGCTTATGATAGGGAAAAGTTCTCAACCTGTGGAAAGACTTTAAAAATCATGATACTTAATATAATGGACTACAGGGAAATCAGCAAAAAGTAAAACAGAAGCATATTTCTTGATGTGGAAACACATTTATGATATACATTTTTAAGTAAAAAGTAGGTTGCAAAATAGTATGAAGAGTATGATTCCTTTTATGTTCAAATATATATGAATACACACTAAACACTATATACTATACACACAGACCTTCAGGAACCTCCCTGGATATCAAAATGTATCAAAAAGTTAATAATAGTTATCTCCTAGTACTACAGTTTTAAGTGGTGGATTTTTCTCCTGTAGCCCTCTACTTACTAATTTTTCTCTCATGCTTTTAATTACTTGTGGGCTGAAAATGTCTGGGGAAAAAAACCTAGGATGCCTCCCCAATACTATTTTTGCCTCCACTGATGAGTATAAATGTCTATGTGTGTTTATAAACCATTCAGCAAAACGAAGCCATCTGCAGATCAATTTCTGGAGTAAGCCCACTACTTAGTCCCAGAAAAACCCAAAAGGAAAGAGAGAGCACACGACACAGATAAATAAAAGGAAGATGAGATGTTGCTTCTCCCACATGTGGGCTATTGGCACCTTCTCCAGGACCCCAAAAATAAGGCTCTCCAGGATGGATTAGGGACCTTGGCTTTGTGAAGTTCTCCAGGGCTTGGCCACAGCTGCTTAGCAGAGGAAAGGTGGACACGGCAAGGTGCTTTCCAGCTTATGATAACAAGTGTTATTCTGTGGCATAAGTGCCACCTACTGCTATGAGCACCATACATGTCAGCCTCTCCCACCTTGCAAGCCACTGTAACCCTTAGGCTTTTGTTGACAGAGCAAATCTCTAGAAACATAGACTTTGTCCTACTCTCAAAATTTCAGGACTCCCAGGTTCTGCTAGAAAAGCAAAGGACAAATGAAGCATTTTTTACTCCAGTGGTTCAGAGTTCCTTTTGAGAATCCAGTGAAAATTTCAGAGCCTCCCCTCAGCACATACACAAACATAAAACATTTCACACCTATTTACTGAGAATCACAACCCCCCTGAAGCTGATGAGGGGCTCACTTACAGGACGGACCCCGAGCTAGGCTGGACCCCACAATCTAGAAGTGACTCCTCCCACTCAGTGTTCAGTGGTCACCAAGCCTCCAGCTAAACTCAGCCCCTGCCCTCCCAGCCTCGGTCCCCATCCCCCTCTTCTCATGCTGTTCATTCCTGTAGTGTTCCTACCTTCACTAACGGCCCCAGAACCTGGGGTGTCCTCCCCTTGCTTCCCACACCCCCCAATTTTCTTCAGTTTTCAAAATCTTGCCACTTTTATGCCTTTTAATAAAAATAAATGTGGTAGCTGAATACAGTTTCTGCAGAAGACACTTTCAATCTTTCCTTTTGCCTTCTGACTTTCATTAACACTCAACCTCTTTCAGGTGTTTATGTAGTGGCTCATTTCTCATGGTCCAAAGCTACAGCTCTAGAAAAGTATAGCAATGACAGTCTCTTGGCAAGTCTAAGCACCAAATGCTGCTTTCAGAAGAGCCTCATTTAATGACAACATTGTTAATTGTTTTAAAATAGATCTTCATCCCAGCAACGTCTTGTTACATTTTGCAATGGTGTTCATATTTTCCAGTAATTCATGCATGGAGGATCTGGGGGTTTTTTGTTTGTTTGTTTGTTTTTTGTCTTTTTTCATGACCGGTAAGGGGATCGCAACCCTTGGCTTGGTGTCACCCGTACCACGCTCAGCCAGTGAGCCCACTGGCCATCCCTATACAGGATCCAAACCCACGGCGGGAGCATCACTGTGCTCCCAAGCACTGCACTCTCCCGAGTGCGCCACGCGGCCGGCCCGGCTCTGGGGTTTTTTAACACCTGCAATCCCAGGGATTTTGTGGTAAATTTGAAAATTCAGTTCATGGGTCACTTGCCTATAAACCCTGGTGCACAGACACAGGTGCCATTCAGGCCTTCACTGTCACAGGTGCCTCCGTTCAGACAGCTGATGTTAGCACAGGGATCCTTGTACAACTCACAGTGTATTCCTGCAGGGAAACAGACAAAAACGGGGTCACTCATCAAGGAATCTCCAGCTCCAACGGCCTGTGAAAGCAAAGAATTTGAACAGCATGGGATGGCAGAGAGACAGATTCCTGGCCTGTTTGTGCAAGAGTGTGTATACGTGCCCATTCTTGACTTTAGATTGTTGTAAAAACATGCCTTATGAGAAAATAACAAATCGAATCCCTGCCCATAGGTCCTTTCATCTGTACTTTCTCTGACTACATGCCCCAAAGCCTGGGGAAGAGAAAGTTAAAAACCTGAAAGATAAAATTTATCAATGACATGCACTCTCTAAGTCTCCAGAAGAAACAGAAAATAGCTAGACACCCTTAATAAAATATTGATAAAATTGATAACAGCATCCTGAAGGTGACGATTTAGAGTCAGATATTTATATAAGTCCCAGCTCTACTTTGGAGATCTGCAGGACATGTGTACATACCACATTCCAGATCCTTGCTCTGTGCTTTATGTTTAATTTATTCCTCACAACAACACTATGAGACACATACCCTTATTCCCCCACTTTACAGATGAGAAAACCAAGGAAAGAATCCAAGATCACCAGGCTGGTAAAGGAAGGACGTGTAATTTGAACCTGCCAATAATCCAAATCCAGATTCTGTGCTTGCTAAACAGTTTGCCAAGAGTGAGCTCAGATTAGCCATGGAAATATACAAAATTCTACGGAGTTCAGCATCCATTTAGCAAAAAACAGGCATTTTTTTTAAATCTGTAAAGGAAAAACAGAAAGTTTCCCATTTGTGTATTTAAAAAGTATATGAGCGCATGTATGTATGCAAATGCCTGAAGTGGGACTGGACTACTTCTACAAGAACAGGTTACTTTGACTTTTACACCTGTGTACTTCCACATTGCTGCTGGCTTTTTTTTTACAATGACTATATAATATTTAATCATTTTATTAAAAACTTTAAAAGTCCAATGCTATTTGAAAGGCGCAGTATCTGCTGGTGTTACACCGGAGTGCCGAGAGGAATGGGTTAGTCTCCCTCCCTCCCCCCACACCCCTCCATACGCAGAAGAAGATAAACTACATTCTTGCTGAATATGAATGTACATAATGATATGCCCACCCTTTCCAACAGCCTCAAGAAAAATAAGCATAAGGCAAACAGGAACTGAATGGTATTTACTTAATTCGTGCTGGACTTCATTACTTAGCTCATATCGTGCAAGGGACAGCCACACCCAGTGACTCATCCTCTAGGCATGGAAATTATCCTTGTTGGGCTTTTCTCTCCTTTTTCTTTCAGCACCTTAGGAAGGAGGGCTCAAGAAGGAGTAAAAGAAGAGAAAATAGAAACAGAACGTCCTATCTGTATTAACGACTTATTGGAACCAGCTAAGGCATTTTAGAATGGATGGCCTTTAATTCCTTTGAATCCTTTACTCCTTACATCTAAGCCATCAACAATATTCTGTTGAATATCTTTCTCAAATGCCTTTCAGACCCTCCCTTTCTTTTCCTCCTGAGACCACCACTGTGATCCCCACACCCTGTGGGATACAGCCCCTCACACCCACGTCCTAATTCCCTCCATCTCCAGAGACTTGATAGAACCTCCCTGACTTCTGTCATCATTAATAAACCCAAGATGCATGGTAATATACAAGATCAAACTAATTTAAAGACTAGCATGTATCTGGCAGCTCTTCATTTGGATATGTATGGCCTCTTCTCCCACAAGTCTCTATTTCTATTTTCCCACTGATTCCCAAGTAGCATGTACTGATTGAAAAACATTAAATGCAGAAGAGCTTTTCCTACTTTGAAATGTTTATTGCAAAGCAAAGATTCACTGATTTACAATTTCCCCTGGGGCAGATCAATGGGAACCAGGTGACAAAAAAGGCTTTCAGGTGTGATGGAAAATATAGCTACCACCAAGGTTCAGAGATATCTGAAGCCTAAAAAGCATTTCCATTAAACCTAAAGTAAGAGCAATTAGATGATCATCACTGGGTGTCTAGTAACACACTAGCCAGTCTCGCCTGTGTAATATAATTAATACATTAGCACACAAATGACCCCATTTTCCAAACAAGGCTGAAAAGCAAATTCTATACTAAATTTTGAGCATCTTAATTTTAAATAAAATAGATTTGATGAAAACACCCAAGATAATAAGCAACTCTGGCCTTTTGGGTGTTTGGGTTTCTTTTTCCTTTTTAGCAATAATTGCCATCCCTTGTTATATCTCTTTTCCAAAAGATGAGACATTCGGTCACTTACGCATCCAACCGAGAGTTTTCTGGCAGCAAGATTGAGCAAAGGCTAATCTTCACAGAAACATGATTACTGTGAAGCAAGATGGTCTTAAATGTCCCCTGTGAGCACCATGCTTATTCACATTTCTATACTCTAAGCCTTGCTAATCCCTACATAAAAAATATTTGTCATATTGCTCAGCTTGTCGTTACAGCTGAACAACTATGAACTAGAAACTTTAAATACAGAGAACAGACAGCCGTGAGCACTACTGATGTGCAGAAAGTGCCTCCCCTTCAAACCTTCCTCCAGAGGCCCCAGGCCCCACCTTCCTGCTGCCCTCTTCACTGTTCCAGGGGTCCCAGGCACTCACCCAATGCTCAGTCTTGGGCGTCCCATTTCATCTGACAGGTATGCCTTCCTCCACTCCCTTCCCCAACCAGGTCTTCACCCGGCACATTGTAACTCATCTGTCAAGTCTCAGCTCAAGCACCCTTTGTCTGGAAAGCTTAACCTCAACTCTCCCAAGACAGATCAGATTCTTTTGCCATTGTATGCTGAGAGCATGCTGAGATTCCTATTGTCACAGAGTTCACTGTGCCACATCATAACTTATCTGTTCTCCTGTCTGATTATTCCCCCACAAATCTCGAAGGCCCTATAGAGGCTGAGGCTGTACCTTAATGCGTGGGAGAAATTATGGATTTAACAACAGAATCTTGCCCTTGCAGGAGGGGCGATGGCCAGTGTACTTTGGCTGACACACAGGTGAGATTGCCAGAGAAGGGAGAAGCCATTCCAAATCCAAATCTGCCTCAAAAACACCCTATTTTGTCAGGGAAAAACCAGGTCCACACTTCAAATTAGGTCTGTGGAATGACACATACATCACCCATTGGCAAAGGATGTAACACACACTATTACGAAAACTTTGTTTAGTCTCAAGCAAAAATAAACTGTAGCTCAGTCAAAACTAATAAAAATTCATACTTTTCATATTAAGGGATGGAGAAGCAATGTATCTGAAAAGATTTCTAGTCCAACCAGGCTCTTTACAGAAGTTAATTTTAGAATTAAAATGAGCGAGAATTCAAAGAGCAGCTCACCAAATTATAGATCTTTGTTGTCATCACAAATTTAGTCACGATTCATATTTGAAAACTGAAAATCATTGTTTTGTCTCCAGGAAAAGTAAGCCAGGTAAAAGAAAATTAACTGAAGTGCTCTTTGTACTTAATGTTTGCTTTAAGGCACCATCTTATTTTGTTCAAACTTACTTCCTTGATGAAAACTTTTCCTGCATTTCAATGTTCACAGAGCTCAACATTTGCTAAACCATTTCAGAAATGAAAACTGACATCTCCACCTTCGCCTCATTATTCCTCGTGTCACCGGTCTCAGTCTGCTCTTCTGGTAAAATAATAGCCTGAAGGAAGGAACCCTGACTTGCTCAGTTTTGTACCTATCACAGGACTTGAGAAGGGCTCAAAATACCCAGAAATTCTGTTCACTGGCTAAGTAGAATCTAGCAAAGAAAATAATTTTATCCAACAAAGAAAGAGATCTCACTCTTCCAGTTATACATTTCTGTAGCTTTTAAAAATAAACAAATATGCATGATGTGATCAAACCTATGACCCAGTGGTCTCATTGCTGAGCATCTATCCCCCCAAAATAATCCATAAAGTGTGAAAATTATATAAATAAAGATGTTCATTCCAGCATTATTTACAATAGCCCCACATCAGATACAACAACAAGGGAATGAATAAAACTATTCTCTGATGGGCACATTACAGAGCCATTTAAAATAAAACTAGTAAGACTTCCTTGCAATATATAAATCAAACATAATATCATGTTAAATGTGAGCAGAACAATACAAAATTGTAGGTATACTCAATAATAACTGTAAAAACATGGATATTAAAAAAAAGAATGGAAACAATACAAATTATTATTGCTCCTATGTTATGTTATAAAACCATGAGTAATTTAGAATTTTTTTTCTAAATTTTTATTATTGTTGTTATGTTATTTTTGTAATGAAAAATTGAAGTCTTTCTAACTTTTCTATCACCAAAAATTTCAAGTGGGTATATTATTGACCATTTAGTTTGTTGTACTAGAAATAAAAATCAATACGATATGGGGCTATACCTTGACTTTTTGACAATATGAGGTTATGAACGCTAAACACAAGTCTTGTAAGTCCCATCATGAACTAGCTTTGAACTTGATTTGAAGGAAGTATCAGCATTTGGTATGTCTGAAGAGAAGTTACTCTGAGTCCCACCATGTATTTTGCTCTTTAACAATTTCTTGGTCCACATTGGAAACCTACATCCTAGGAAAATGTTCAAGTTGGTTTTCTTTATTTAATTACTGTGTTAAACAGTAGTTTTAATTCAAGCAAAGACAGTTATTGAGCATTCATTTTGTGCAAGCCACCATATTAAAAGCCACAGAGAATTTAAAAAAAAAAATGAAAGAAAGAACGTCTACAGTCACTGCCTTTCAGGAGACTATGATTTGGCGTAGGGGAGAGGAAAGTCTGCAGCCACAAAGCACTGAATACAGGGCTGAAGATAATACTGGGAGAGTCCAAGGACTGAGGAATCACGTCTGTCTGGGGATCGACATTTGAGAAGTGGATACAGACACAGACATGGACACAGGGGTGCGTGCAGGCAACAGAAGGAAACAGAGGGGCCGAGCATGGAGCTCTGGGGCCTGACAGCGTCCACGGTGTGCAGGGGACACAACTCAGTGAGGGCAGGGACAGAAGAGGCAGGGGTCAGAAAGGCAGCTGCAGAAGGCAACGCTGGGCGGTTTTCAGGAGGGACCTGGTGACCAGCGAGGCAAAGGGGCAGGAAAGACCAGTCAGAAATGGGAGGGGAAGAAAGCTTCGCAGATTCCACCAGAATGTCTTCCGTTTGTCCTCCATGGATTTTCCTGAATCCGTTTTAGTGGGATAGTGTGGACAAGAGCCAAAACGAAGCAGGTAAGAAAAGAATAAAAATTAAGGAAATAGATGTGCAGCCTGAACCAACTCTCAGGAAACTTAGTTGAAAAAGGAAAAGGGAAATAAAAAAATTTATTGAAACTAATGAAAATAATGATACATCATACCAAAACTTGTGGGATACAGCAAAGGCAGTACTAAGGGGAAATTTATTGCATTAAATACCTACCTCAGAAAAATGGAAAGCTGGCAAGTGAACAATCTAATAATGCGCCTTAAGGAACTAGAAAAACAAGAACAATCCAAACCTAAAGTTAGCAGAAGGAAAGAAATCATCAAGATCAGAGCAGAACTTAACGAAATTGAAACCCAAAAAACAATACAAAAGATCAACGAATCAAAAAGTTGGTTTTTTGAAAAGATAAATAAAATCGACAAACCACTTGCATGGCTAACAAAAAAAAGAAGAGAGAAGATTCAAATAACAAAAATTAGAAATGAAAAAGGTGATATTACAACTGACCCAAATGAAATACAAGGAATCATCCGAGACTACTATAAACAGCTATACACCAACAAGTTCGAAAACCTGGAGGAAATGGATAAATTCCTGGACTCACACAAGCTTCCAAAATTAAACCAAGAAGATATAGAAAACTTGAATAGGCCAATAACAATAAAGGAGATTGAAGATGTTATCAAAAAGCTCCCAAAAAAGAAAAGCCCAGGACCAGATGGATTCACAGCAGAATTTTACCAAACATTCAAAGAAGAAATGACACCGATTCTATACAAACTATTCCAAAAGATTGAAACAGAAGCAAAGCTTCCAAACACATTCTACGAAGCAAACATCATCCTGATACCAAAACCAGATAAAGATATAACCAAGAAAGAAAACTACAAAGCCATTTTCTTTGAGTTATAGGGAGATCTGACATGCCGGGCAGAACATTCCTGAAAAACAGTGTGTTACCAACCCCTCACCATTAGGCTGTTATAGTAGGTCTATGAAGTGCATGTCATATTATTTAAATTATTAAAAAGTATTAGAAATTATTTCAGATATGCAAAAAAAT
>NW_007727427.1:392070-397885 GCF_000696425.1 Galeopterus variegatus
GGGGAAGAAGATATAACAACTATACTTTTTTTGTAGTTGTTACAACAAACAAACGGAAAGGACATTCTTGGGGGGGAGGGGAGAGAGGGAGGAGGGCGGGAGGTGTCGGTGATGGGCCATAATAATCATATACATTGTATATTGACAAAATTAAAAAAAAAAATAAAAAAGAAAAAGGAAAAGGGAAGAAAAGGACATTAAGTAAGTAGAGAAGGACCCAGAGGTCAAAGAAGAGGGTTTTTTTTTAAATTATTATTATTCACGTGGAATTTATTTAGAAGTGTAAGAACATTTTTTCTTCCCCTGCTTAGTATCCCAATGTTTCTAGCACTATTTATTTAGTAAGAATTCCATTCTCATTCATGGCAATTCCTCTTTATGAGTCATACATTATTACTAGAGACAATGGTTTCCGGGCCATTCTCCACTTTCGGTCATCTGCCCGTCCCTGCACCCATCACATACGAGTGTAAGAATAACTGCAGCGTTAATATGGGTCTTAACATCCAGCCGAAGCTCCCTCATTGCTTTCCTTTCTCCAAATGCTCTCGGCGACACTTGCCTGCCTTCCACCTGTACTCATTCTTTCTAGAAATATTCATTGATTTAAGGTTTTTAAAAACATGAAACAGTAAAAAAATTACCACTTAAAACATGCATATGTAAAATAAGAAGTTAAAACCCAACCCTAACGCCAACACACTGACTATCCAAGTTGTGACTCCAAACAAATACTAGTTAGCAATTGATGCCACCCTTGTGATAATTTCCTAAGTTCATATAGCATACCGTATGTAAGTACATGTTGGCAGAAATGCTCTCAAAGAGAAGAGAATGTCCATCCTCCAAAGAGAGAAAAGCACAGGATCTTGTGACCTCTCACCTCCCCTTACTTTTTGGAGAGCATGATTTAGCTTCTTATGTCTCTCCTTTAATTCCTTCTATCTATCCTCCTCAACTTCCCACTTAGTTTAGAAGTTCTACCATGCAACTGCTACATTGCTAGAGTTTACGTTACTGTTTTCAGCAGTCTTACTTAAACCTAAATCTAAATGTCTCCATAAAAATACAAAATTAAATTAACACTTCACCTGCCTGTTGGGATGAAAACTTTAACACACTTGAAAGTTTTTCAGTCCTTCCTGTCTCTACTCCCTCCAACTCATGGGCTTGGTTAAAATAATATGAAACTTTAGGTTGGTCATTTAAATTTTTCATTAAGAGCAGGTATGGCAAACACACTCTAGGGTGACCCCCACTGAGTCATGACCTTGTGTAATTCTCCCCCTTGAATGTAAGGTTCTGACCAAGAGTATATGGTAAAGTTGAGAGGCTTTGAAGTGCAATTGAATTCCCTAATCAGTTCACTTACAGTTTATCTTAGGTGGGCCTGACCTTCAAGAGGGTCCAGGCCTTCCCAGAAGTTAGAGACCTGAAGCAGCAAGGACCCTCTCATTGTTGCTTGGGAGTTGATCCTTCCCTATTCAGCCCAACCAACAACTTGATTTCAGCCTTGAGACCCTAAGTAGGGAATCCATTAAGCCATGCCTGGACCTACAAAACTGTCAGATAATAAAAGGGTGTTGTTTTAAGCCACAAATATGTAGTAATGTGTTACACAGCAATAGATAATTCATACAGCAAGTATATCTAGTTTTGGGGGGGGGGACATTACTTCACCATTAAAGTACCATTCACAGTCACATTAATGTCATCTATTTAGGTTTATCCCTGCATTTAAAGAAGTCTGCCGAACATCTTTCCTGATCTCCATATTCCCCATCTGGATATCTTCATTCTAATTTAGTTGCTATTTGATGAGAATCCTTTCTTACATAATTTTTTTTAGAGAGGGTATATGGTGTTATGCTTTCTCTGTCCTTGAATGGGTAGCAATGTCTTTTGCCCTCAAATATCAGTGACCCTTTAACTCCCAGCCCTTTTCACTTAGAAGTCTGAAACAGTGCTCCACGACAGTTTCCCTTCATTATGAGGAGCCCTTCAAAGCTGGTGTGAATCTCTTTCTTTTGAATGTAACCTGTATTCCCTGTGAAGAGTCTTGTAAAAATTTCTTTTTATCCTTGGGTTTAAAAATTTTGCCAGGAAATCTCAAATTGTGTATCATCTCCTTGTTAACCCCTCTGCCCCTCTGTGAACCCACTCTGTTTGAAAACAAGATTTCCTTCCACCCACAGACTTCTCCTTCTAGTTGTTACTTGATGCTGGTCTTATTTCCATGAGCCCCTTCTTCTGAAGCTCACATCACTCAGATGGAGGCAGATCTCTTGGATCTTTTCTCCAGATTTCCTATCTTTTCACTCACGGTTTCCATTTCCTCATATTTTGACATCCGTCATGAAATAGTTCCTCCTTTTGTTTTTTCAGATCCAAATTTAATTTTGAGTAATATACATTACTTTTCTCACTTCCTCTCTTGAGAGCTTAAAGTTGTCAATGCAATTTTGCTTTAATTTCCTATAACTTTTCTCCTTCTTGAGTTGGTCTGGGCTCCTTGTCCTGGCCAGGCTGCAGGGCAGAAGCCTTGGCAGAGGCAGACAGCCTGGATGAGCCAACCAACTGTGACCCGTCTACTGAGGCACGAGTGGGGAGAGGCTTCTCAGTTTGGGGGCTCAGGGTCCTCCAAGTGTGGGCAGGGAGAGACCATTCTCTCCCAGCTACACAAAAAAGAAAGAAACATCTCAGTCCAACTGTGCTACTTTCTTAGAAGGCAGCCAGTATTCATGACATCAGTAGACCCCGCTGCTTCACAGGGTCACACACAGCACATCTGAAGCATGCTCGTCCTCTCTATAAGCTGAGGGGTCCTTTGGGCTCAACTGTTCCCTGAGTTCTCAGCTCTCCCTGGAACCCCCAACCCCTACTCTTGTTCTAAGCAAAGGCTCCCAGCATCCACACTCTTTTCTTGAGAACCCAAATCTTCAGATGTGTTTGAGATCCCCTCCAGGGTCATCCACCTTCTTGAGTCACCCCCAGCAGAGAGCTGGGAGAAATGGGGGTTATTAAATGTCGACATTTGCTGCCATCTTCCTAGAATCTTCATCTTCTCAGAGTAAGAGATGCATGAACATATTAATAGGGTGAAGGAAAGGAGCAAGGAGAGAGTAAGAGGTTGAAGATTTGCAGAGAAAGGTAATTGCTAGAAAAAGGTCTCAGGAAGATAGAAGGGGTAGAATTTAAATCATGTAGGAAAGGATTAACCTTGGATAGGATGAGGAACACATGATCAACTAATATGGGAAAGAATAAAGTTTTAGCGGTTGTGACTGAAGGTACGTTTGTAGGGTAAGAGTTCTCAAAGGGTGGCCCCTGGACCAGCACATCAGCATCACCTGAGAACTTATCAGAGATTCATATTCTGGGGCCCCACCCCAGACCTAGTGAATTAGAAACTGTAAGGGTGGGGCCCAGCCATATCCTTGTGGCTGTACAATTCATGACAGCTTGCTTCTTGAAAGGCAGCAGCAATGAAGGGGCCCCTGCTGCTTCAAGTCTCTAACTTCTGGGAAGGCCTCGACCCTGTTAAAGGTCTCACCTGATAAGGTCAGTCCCACCTAGGATGAACTCAAAGTCAACTGATGAGGATCCTTAATTGCAATCGATGCCCACCCACCAGCAGATTCTGATGCACACTCAAGTTCAAGAACAATTGGTATAGGGTGTGGAATATTAGGTAAATGTGAAGATGTTTGCAAGTAAGTCTCTTTTATTTCATGAGGATGGGGTGAAGTCAGTGATAGTCAAGGATACAGTGGTTCAATATGGGGCTTGAGAAAAATGGCAAAATTTTAGAATACTTATTAAGAAAAAATAGAAGGAAAGTGAAGAAAGGCTAGGATCACTGCCTATGAATTTGTGGAGACACTTGTGGGTCATCATATGCAATTGTAGCTTTTATTTCTCAGCAATAACAACATGAGCAAAAACAGAAAAGTAAAGGGTATCTTCAAAATACATCTGGTTAATTATTTTGTCATTTATAAATATGCTTCATAAAATTCTATCATAAGCTAAAAAAATTTCAGCATTCGAATTTGTGGAGACACTTGTGGGTCATCATATGCAATTGTAGCTTTTATTTCTCAGCAATAACAGCATGAGCAAAAACAGAAAAGTAAAGGGTATCTTCAAAATACATCTGGTTAATGATTTTGTCATTTATAAATATGCTTCATAAAATTCTATCATAAGCTAAAAAAATTTCAGCATTTTAAATTTTTTGAAGCACATTGACCACTACTAATTCTGTTATTGGAGAATCTCAAAATGTCTGTATCATTGTCCTTATTTTATGCAGAGAAAATGACAGTCATCTTAAGAGATTTACCCAGATTAGACAGGAAGCCAGGGACATCTGATTCATTGCTCCTTATTCTTCTTTCCAGGGTTGAACTAACTCCCTATTTCTCAGTGCTCCGATAGACCTGGAACTGGAAAGCCATGAGATGAAGCCAGCATATCTACCTTTGTGCCCTGGTGGAAGTTGGTGGAGTTTGGTTCTGTATGACCATCACACTCCGAAGGAAGCATCAGATCTGCCAAACGTAGAGACTTGACCCAGCTTCCCACCTTTTTATCTAGGAGCTTGAGGAAGTTCCTCAGTGTGGCCTACAAGCCCTTGAGGCTTGCTGAAAAGATCACTAAACAAAAGCGGGTCCACCCAAACAGAAGCAGCGGGAGTCACAACACAAGGTTACCAGGCAGGTGGATGGTATCAAGTAAGCAGCTATGGGAGCAGGAGGTTAAGTGAAATGACTATAAATAGAGTCCATAAAAGCATTACAAAAATCTAAACCCAGCCCCGAAGCTACAGCTTAGAAAAATGTGCCAATAGCTGATAAACAGGCTGTGCTGGCACAGCGCCTTCTGAGGGTGTCAGGGCTGGAAGGAAGCCACCCCTCCACGAGTCGTGGCTAGAGGCCAGTGGGAGGCAGGGAAAGGCTTTAGGAACCGTGCTGGCCAAGCTCATAAAGCATAACCTCACCACCCACTTTACGTGCTTGTTGGGAGGATTTCATGAGTCCATGTATGTGAGGGCTTAGAACAGGGTCTGCACATTGTAAACACTCAGTCAGTGTCACCTGTTTTTCCAGAGTGACATTGACATGCGTCTACTCAAATGAACCAACATTTCCCTCCCAACTGACGCATTTAATGAAAATTAACTTATTCGCCAATACATGAGACTCCACCTGCCTCCCCCTCCAGAAAGCACAGCATCCTGTCTTTGTAGAATAAGCTTTAAAGAGCAGCATGCTTTCCTCTCCCACATTTTTCACAGCTGCGGCCTCTGACCTGTGTCTGACAGTCCAACTCAATGTCACTTTTTGTTTTCAGCTTTTTCCACATTCAACAGAAAAGAGAGCGAGGATACAAGAAGAAGGAAAGGGCAGGAGAGAGATTTTTCAGTTTATCAGAAAGAAACCTGAGACTTGCAAATTGGTCTCTTTGGATCCATAAATGATCCCAGCTTCAGCATTTCATCTTTATTCTTAACAAATGCATGCTCCAATTAGAGGTTAAGTGGAGAAATCCCTGGCGTCATTTAGAGCCACTCTGGCACAAGAAGGCCAAGCGACCTCTCACCTTTGTATTCTGCCAGGCACACACACTCGTAACCATTAAGCAGGTCCTTGCAGGTGGCAGCGTTCAGGCATGGACCAGACAGGCATTCGTTATATTCCTCCTCACAGTAGAGGCCATGGTAACCTGAGGGATAGAGAGAAAAGCCTGCTGTCAAATGCAACCCATTTAAAACCCATTCTGGACCATCCTGCAAAGAAGGCAGTTGGGTATT
>NW_007727427.1:397897-405169 GCF_000696425.1 Galeopterus variegatus
CCAGATGGTCATGTCATTATGAGTCCAAGGGTACTGGTGTTAGGAAGACGGACCAGTCACTGCTTGTGTCGGCTGTGGCATTAGGGGACAGAGCTGCAGGACTCACAGCATGACAGTAACAGTTCCTCTTAAGGATGAGAGCCAGGCAATGAGAAAAATATGTTTAACTAAAGAGAATTTTATTAAAAGAGAAAAGCATCAATATATTTTCTTTCCTTTTCAAATCAGAAAGGAAAATTAGTTCAAAAGGCTTAACTGAAATTCCTGATGAGATGTGGGTTTATTCTTTTGTTGCTGTTTGTTTACAAATGATTATATAAATTATAATATTTAAAATTGTATTTAAATTTTTTAATTATTAAAAATACAATAGGAATAAAAAGAAGAAACTAACAATTTCTTGATAAAGATGGCTTTTACTCTCTTATTTGCAAAACAGGTGTTTATTCTAAAGGACAAGAAGACATTTTTGGAGATTCACTCATGAGTGTTACGCTGTTTTCAACTTTCAAAAACATGTATTATTGCCAATTTGCAGTGAAACCAGGCCATTTTTGTCAGGCCCTGTCCAAACAATGAGAAACATGTGAGTGTTTTCAAAAATCACCCTGTCTTTGTTAGTTCTGAATTGAGATAAGCAGAAAAAATAAACCCTTGCCCAAGTGGGAATTAGAACTACTGGCTTTTTTTCCAACCTTTCCAACTCACAGCCAACCCCCAAACTCAGAAAGTCCCATTAGAACATGCTAATGTGGTGAACTGTTTTGTTTCTTGTGCCTGTCACAAAAGTAGGTTAAGCTCATATTTGCGTTGTTAACAGAGCACTTTCAAAGTATGTTGCCATTTCAGTTGTCTTTGAACTGCTTTCCAAATTTAGGTTGTGATAACGGCCCCTTTGAGGAGACCTTGACCTAAGACAACTATATCACCGTGGCTTTCAATTCTTCTATCTTACCCTACTTTTTGTAATTTTAGAAAAATATATTCTACTACTCTTTATCAGATTATTTCAATCATTTAGACAAGAGGTTCTGAACGAGCAGCAATTCCATCCCCTAGAGGACATTTGGCAATGTTTGGAGACATTTTTGGTTGTCACCCTAGCGCTGGAAAGATGGAGTTGCTTCCGGCATCTGGTGCGTAGAGCCAATGCACATGATGGACCCATTCAACAAAAGGCTATCCAGCAAAAAATGTCAGCACAGTCAAGTCGAGAAACTCTGTTCTACAGCAGGAGTCAGCAAACTGTGGCCCCCAGGCCAAATACATCCCAGCCTGTTTTTGTAGATAAAGTTTTATTGAGACACAGCCACTCCCATCCATTTATACATTGTCTATGGCTGCTTTCACTCTATACAGCAGACTGAGTAGCCACAACAGAGACCATATGGCCTGCAAAGCCTAAATATTTATTGTCTGGCCCTTTACAGAACAAGTTTGCTGACTCATCTAGAATTAGCAGAACCTTCTGTTTTTACAAGAGTTTATCAGATTTATGGTTTGCAAATTTTTCTCCTATTCCATAGGTTGCCTTTTCTCTGTGTTGGTTCTGTGCTGTGCAGAAGATTCTCAGTTTGATGCAGTGCCACGTGTCTACTTTTCCTTTTGCTGCCTGTGCTTTTGCTGTCATAGCCAGGAAATGACTGCTCAGACCACTGTTATGAAGCTTTCCCCCTATGTTTTCTTCTAGGAGTTTTATAGTTTCAGGTTTTCCATTTAAGTCTTTAATCCATTTTGAATTGAGTTTTGTGCCTCGTTTAAGATAACACAAATGGCCAATGGATACATGAAAAGATGATCAACATTGCTAATCCTCAGGGAATGCAAATTGAAACCACACTGAGATGTCACCTCCTACCTGTTACGATGGCCATTGTAAAAAAAAAAAAAGAGAGAAAGAGAAAGAAAATAACAAGCATTGGTAAGGATGAGGAGAAACTGAAACCCTTGTGTGCTCTCGGTGTGAAGGTAAAATGGTGCAGCTGCCATATGGGAAATGGTCTGAAGGGTACTCAAAGGATTAGAACTAGAACTACCGTATGATCCGGCAATCCCACTTCTGGGTTTTCATCCAAAAGAACCGAAAGCAGGATTTCAAAGAAATATTAGCACTCCCAAGTTCATTACAGCACTATTCACAATAGCAAAGAGGTGGAAACAACCTAAATGTCCATCAGCCAATGACTGGAAAAAGAAAATGTGGTATATATAATAACAGACAGAATATTAAAAAATTTTTAATTAAATCTACTTAAAAATTTAAATTCATTTAAAAATTTGTTAAAAGGGTAGATTTCATGTTGCGTGATTTTTTGCCACAATAAATATATTAATTTATTAAAAGAGTTAAGTGTCTTTTGGCTTCTTCTTTTAATCACAAGAACCTTCTTGTGGTCGGCGGGAGCGACAGTCACCAGCAGCATCTTTCACTTGTATTTGCTCTCCCAGCAGAACTTTAAATAATCAATGCATCTTTAACCTCTGAATTGAGGTGTTATTTACACAAACAAAAATCAAAAGCAAGTTTCATAAAATCATCCATAATTGTCTTCATTTTTTGAAAACAGTATCATTATCTTTTTCCACTAGCAACATGAAAAGTAAATGAGGCAGTTATTTTACAGAGATAATTAAGCTGGTGATGTTTTTCCTTCCTTGAGGGGGGAAAAAAGATAAAGTCTTCATATTCTAAAATGGTTTCTTCAGAGACAGTAACATTTAAATGTCTTTATGGAAATGTCAAGGCACCCTTTACACTCGGTGCCAAGGAACTTAAATCGGACTCTTTGAATAAAAATGCATCTTTCCAAAAGAGACAGCTTCTGTAAAAATGAGGCTGTCACCCCCTGCTGATAATTAATTCAGACAAACAAATTAGCCCAGGGCAGTATGCCAGGGTCTAAAAAAATTAAGCTAGCCCAAAGAATTTTTTAAGGACAAAATAAAAGATCAGAAGGGTGGGATCAGAGGTCCCTTCCAGCGCATTGACCCTCAGCACTGCTCCAATCTTTGCATGATTTGCTCCTGAATATCCAGCTCTAATCACTTTAGAACCAACAGAACATAGTGACCAGCCAGATGTGGGAGTGGGTGAAAAAGAGCAGAGTAGATGGCTGCCATGTTCAGGCTGAGTGAGTGACAGATGACATCACTAACACAAAAAGGTGAAGCAGGTTGAGAGCAAGACCAGCTTAACTTGGGGCTCACTCACAGAGTAAGTAGTTGGAAAGGTGGGTTTAAATGGACCAGCAAGAGCACTTTGGGAATTAGTTGTCTGGATGTGGTGCTGAAGTTTTCATCAAAAAGGAGAATGGAAAGGAAAAAAGAAGGGAACAAGATCAGATTTACACAGACAGGTAAGTAGAGAACGGGAAGCCAGATCAGGACACTGAACAGGGATTGGGTGAAGGAGAGGGGGAAAGCCCAAGAAATGCAGTGTCCTGGAAGTTGGGGGAGGAAAAGAAGTCAGAGGGGGCCGGTTAGCAGTGTCAGCAGCTCTATAGAGCAAGAGTGTCAGCTGGATTTGAAGATTAGGAGGCCACTGGAGACCTCAAAATCATTGCTCTCAATAGGGGCTGTACAACCCTTAGAGGGTGTTTTGGAAATTGGGGATAGGAGAGCTCCTCATCACAATGATTGGAAGGGTCTACTGGAATTTAGTGGGTGGGGGTCAAAGATATTAAATATCTTGCAATGTCCAGGAGATCCCTGCACAACAAAGAATGGTCTGCAATCCTTCACAACTTTGGACTGACCCACCAGCCATGCAAGTAAGTTAAACGCCTGCTTATACCTTTCCAAGACTAACTGCCTTACATGCACAGCACAGTTTTAAGATACAGTGAGTTTTCCTGGAAAGTACTACTGGATAAGGCAGAAGAAGACTGCACTGAGAAAAGATATTCACCATTCTGGAACATCACTTCACAAGAGCTCTAGTGGAATTTAATAAACAATAAAGAATCAGAAATTTTTTTTAAAAAATCACTTCTTCAGATAGTTTCCTGATAATACTAGGTAAAGTAGCTGCCCCCACCCCAACACTCAGTCAGTTTCCCTCATAATTATCTAAAATCATATTTTTAACTTCAGTTCTTTACTTGATTATAATTTCTCTTCCTCTACTAGAATATGAGCTTGAAGGCAGAGGCTACGACTGCAATGTTCACAGCTGTACTCACAGTATCTGGTATGGAAAAGCTGAGCAAGTAATAATTGTTGAATCGGCACCCAAAATGCTATGGATTAATTCAAAACACATTTACAATGTGCCTATGGTGTTCTAGGAGCTTCTAGGAGCTTCTAGGAGCCCTGGGTACAAAGGTAAAAGGCAGAGTCTCCACCTACAAAGAGCTTACAGTCTAGTAGCAAGTTGGTGGCATCTGCTTTGTGTCAGGGCTTTTATGTGTGTTACCTTGTTTAACCTTCATGAAAACCCAAAGTGATGGGCATGACTAGCCCCAGTTTGTAGATGAGGAATTAAGAGTCAGAAGAGTCAAGAAATTTGCCCAAGGTTACGTGGTCAGTCCTGTGTGTTCTTTGTACTGTCCTATGATGTCTCCCAAAGGCACTGCCTGGTGTGTTACTTTGCTAGGGCTGCCACGACAATACACCACAGACTGGTTGAATTAAACAACAGAAACTTATTCTCTCACAGTTCTGGAGGCTGGACGTGTCAGATCAAGGTGTCAGCAGATTTGGTTTCTCCTGAGGCCCCTCTCCTCGGCATGCAGATGGCCTCGTCTCAGCGCAAACACCCCTGGTGTATTTCCTCTTCTTATGAGAACACCAGTGCTACTGTGTTAGAGTCTCACCCTTATGACCACATTGAACCTTAATTAATTACTTCTTTAAAGGCCCTATCTCCAAAAACAGTCACGCTGGAGGTTAGGGTTTCAACATATGTATCTTAGGGGGACATAATTCAGTCCATAACACCTAGAATCAGGGTTTCTCAATGGCTACACTACTCATATTTTGGACCAGGTCATTCGTCACTGTTGGGAGGCTGTCCTGTGCATTGCAGGACGTTGAGCAGCATTCCTGGCCTCAAGACGCTAGATTCCAGTAGCAGCACCCCTCTCCAGTTGCAATGATCAAAAATATCTCCAGACACTTTCATATGTGCCCTGGAGGACAAAAATTCCTTTGAGAAAACACTGTCCTAGGTCCTTTTTATAAGATGAGAGTGTCTTGAGAAGATTTGAGGATGTGCAGGTTTCAAATTGTTGTTGTGAAGACTGACAGTGAATTTACAGAGAAAAAGTATTTCTGGACAGTACCAAGGGGGGCACCTACCATCTTGGATTTGATGTAATTCCAGCCCATGGAGTGACTCTCTCCAGAGTGCAGTCCCACAGAGGAAAACAGGGACTGGGCTCACCTGGGTCATACCAAAGGAATGGGATAAAGAGAGGAGTGGGGAGAGGGGGTCCTCCTGGCGAGTTTTGAACTACAACCCTGATGAACGTTCTATGTCCTCACAGTAAGACTCCTCCCCAAGACCCCCTTATCAAGCTGGCAGACAGAGCTGGTTTCTAGGTGGTGCTGTTCCTGCTTCTCAGATGAGAAGTCTGAAGCCCGACATGCTTGGCTCAGCAGAGGCATGTGGAGCCGGGATCCCACCCAGAGTCTCTGCTCTGGAACCACCTCGCTGCCTCCGGGCCTCAAGAGGCTCGGATTCCTCTTCTTTCCACTGGAAGGCAAGACCTCCACTGCTGTCTCAAGACCACACTGTTTAGACACCACCAAGACGGCTCTGGCCCCACGCTGGTTTACACGAGAACTCCTTTCCTCCCTTCCCCCATCACTTTGTCACACTCTGAAAAATCCCAAACTGTAAGATTCTGATGGTAGGCAGATGACTTTCACACTTTGGGCACTTTGCGTGACAAATTCCAGCAACTCATCCCTCTGTATCGCGTCTGGAGGACTATTTGTGCTTCCGGCTGCCTCCAGAAAAGAGAGCAAACAGGACCTTCCAAAAACAGTGGTGATGTGTTCAGGACAGCCAGGGCAAGGCCACCCTACTCACTCCCCCGGTGCAGACTGAATTCAAGGTGAGAACGATCTGAAGTGTTGTGAAGGTCTTTGTTTGTTTGTGTCTACAGTCAGGATGAAGTAAGTGGGGGATGTGGGCAGCGGTTCCTTTAAGGGTGTGTTGCATCTCCAAGCATGTCTTCCCCTCTTTCCAGTAGGAGGGGACAAATTGTGAAAACCCATGACTCTCGGATTCACATCCAGGCTGGTTCTCAAGAGATCAAATAGCCCACCTCACCCATAGTAGTTAAAGACATGGGCACAGAGGAAGTCACCTTACTATGTGAATGCGATTGTCTGTGAGCTTTCCAACTCGGCCTCAACTCAGAGACCACAGAGCCCTCCGGGATGTCAGGCACTGCACTGCTTTTACCATGTGGAGCTTGATTTCAAAGGAAACTGTGTGTGTCTGTCTGTCTGTCTCCCTTGGTCCCTCTCTTTGCTGGTAGGTTCACAAGAGGAATCTATCTCAGAACTGAAACATTGATCCCATCAAGTGTTCAGATGCTCTGTTCTAAATGGACCTGCTGCTGGTGATATCTGCACAGACTGCCACAGAGGAATCATGCTCCTGTCACACACACACACACACACACACACACACACCAAAGCCAGACGATCTGTGTGCACATGGAGGCAGTTGTGTAAGTAAATACAGAATGTGAGTGTACGTGTGGAGCACAGTGGCTGCTGCTGATGGTTCTTTCTTTTACTACCTAATTTCTTATCCTTTCATTGCTCATGGCACCTGGGCCAGAAGAGGAAATAGATGTAAAATGACCCAAATCAGTCAATATTTCCACTTGCTGTAGTTCTTATAAACATTAAATTGGAAGGACTGAAGACAGAGTCTAAATTAGCTTTAGATCATAAAACCTCCCTATTATTCATGTCACTGAGCCATCTGCAAACCTCCGCCTCCCTCCCTGGGCTTCCAAAACAGTGGATGATGAAGAGCCAGCTCCAGCTCATGTCCTAGCTGTTCATGCTATGAGTTTACATTCTCCATCACTGAAAATACCTGCCACCTTGAAGAGCCATGTGGTGAAGGCTGGCGACTCTCTGCCTCATGTTTGCCTCCTCAATTGATCTATTTATTCATTAACTCAACACATAGATATTAAATGCCTACTACGTGCTGGGCATGTGCTAGTCACTGGGGCTATGTGGTGAATAAAAGCAGACCTAGTGCTTCTACCAGGGCACTGAGGAGGAGAAGGTCAACCATCCATA
>NW_007727427.1:405768-407793 GCF_000696425.1 Galeopterus variegatus
AATAAAAGCAGACCTAGTGCTTCTACCAGGGCACTGAGGAGGAGAAGGTCAACCATCCATATCAATGTAGAATCATAACTGGTTGACCATAAGCAGTGAGGGGTCTGGGTGGCAGGAGGCAGGAGAGGCGGGAGATGGCCCCTGCCCCAGAAAGGCTGCCCCAAGGAAGGGATGTGAGCAGAGAGTGAGAGTGTGTGGTGGAGCGATGAGAACTCTCAAGGCAGCAGAAGCAGCACATGCCGAATTCCCTTGTGGCAGGAGTGTGGTTTGTGGCTTATTCTGGAAGTAGGCGGGGGTCAACTAAAGAACGAAGGACAGAGAGGAAACGAGGGATGGGCGGTGACAGACCTGGTGATACCTACAGTGAGTGGTTCGGGGGGGCTTTGACAGAATCAGATTTGCCTTTCAGAAAGATCGTTTCAGTTACCTTTTCAGACTGGGGGTGAGGTCTACAAGAATCATATGGAGAAATCAAATCAGTGAGGATGCTACTGCCATAGTCCTGGCAAAGCGTGGCCGGGATGCGGATGGTGGCAGTGCCAGGTTGAGAATAAATGGCAAGAGCCATTTAAAAAGCAAAACAGAAATACCTGGTAAGGAATAGGATACGAAGGGTGAGCAAGAGGGAGAGATTGAGGGTAAGGCTTGTTTTATCCAGAGATACCGCAATTGCTTTCAGAGGAATAGAGAACTGACATTTACTGAGTCTCCTCCTACAGGCTGATTTCTGTTCTAGGCATTTTCAAATACAGCAGAATTTCATCAGTAGGATGGTGTTGGGAGGGGGCATGGAACAGAGAGGAGTGTGGAACCACTTTCTAGGAGAGGTAGACTTGGTTGAACAAAAGGAACTGACGGTTCCTCCCACAAAAAATAAAAAAGAAGCAATTTGACAAAAAAACATCAGTTCATTTTAACCAGTGTTTGCTGAATTCTGACTATGTAGCCAAGCATTGAACTAGGTGCTGAGGATATCGATTGTCATGCAGTTAAAAAAGAAAGGTTATATGTTAGAAGACACAAAAAGTCAGGGGTGGAACGGAGACCACAGAAAGAGAGGAGCAGGAGACCCAGCAGTATCAAGGAGGAGAAAGGGAAAAAAAAGAATGAGAAAAAACAAAAGCCCCAAAAGATAAGATAGAGAGAAATTGGCCCAGAATATGAAGGAATTACTTATAGGTTGGGCAGAGTAGGATCCCTGGTAGAAGTGCTGTGGGTCCCCAGCAGAGCTACAGCACCACCTGGTGTAATGACCTTGAGTATCGTCCTTGGAGGGTCACCAAGATGGCAAGGCATGGGGTGAGCAACTTGAGAGTTTGAGAGGTGATGGGACAGTGAAGGATTCTTGCTTCCCAAGTTATCCTTTAACAAAATAAAATGTGTTTGACACCATTTTCTTTTCATTAAATGCTTTTTATAATCCAGCATCAAGAGCGTTTATAGGTGAGCAGCTCTGGACCATCCAAGTATGTGGCTGTGGCTCAATGCCAGTGTGTGACATCTTCCATCAAGGTAACTTGTGGCACCTGCAGCAACAGAGGGCACTTATCAAAGGAGGGACTCCTGTCCACCTCAGGAGGACACGCACTTGGCATTGCACGTAAGGTGGTGACACAGGAAACATCTAGCACAAAGCCTGGCACATGATAAGTACCTAATAAATGTGATGTGTGGTTGCCTGGCTTGCATTGCAAACATAATTTTAAAAGACAACATCAGTGCAATCTTTCTAAAATAGGTGCCCACCTCACATATGCAGCAAGGGCACCAAGCACCATAACCCTGAAGACACCAGCACCCCAGGCTGATGCTTCACATGGACAGCAAAGACCACCTACTGGAAAAACACAAACAGCACAGCAGTAGCTCAGCACTTCCACCGAGCCTGGGTGATTAGCACAGATTTCACTAGCTCAAAGACCTGGATTTCTCCTATACGAACCAATCTCCTTTATGTTTGGCTTCTTAAAAACCTACCCTTTTTCCTTTCCATAGCCTCATCCCCTGAGACTAACCTCTGGGCTC
>NW_007727427.1:408773-417953 GCF_000696425.1 Galeopterus variegatus
CTTTATCAAATTGTGTGAACTGAATTTGCTAGGAAATTGGAATCATAGGGCAGAATAATCTTTACATATATAAATACAGAAGAGTTATTTTCTTTACAAATGTCTGTTTTGTTCAAACATGCATAAAAATGCCTGATATTTTCCAAAATTGACAATGGGTTTGTTAAGGGATTATTTTGCATATTAAAATATATACATTCATACTTATATTTTGTAATTTTCCATAATGGAAATATGTTATTTGTGTAATACAAAGGAATAATATCATCCACTTCATGGGTATTTTACTTGTAGTATCACAACTCCAAATCATGTTGGCAATTACCAGGAAAACTATAACCATACTCTATGTCTAACACTTGACTGGACAGTAAGAAAACTGGCAATATTAAGAAAAAAAACTGAATTTATTAAGGATTCATTTAGAAGTGGGAGAGGGATGAGGGTGATTCTTACAGTATATAAGGGGGAAAGACCAGTTTTCTTAGAGGAGACTTCTTAAGACCTAAGAAACAGCCATCCTACTAAGATGTGTTTCTAATAAAGAAAATGCTTTTTAAAAGAATTGTCCCTTTTAATATGTAGAAAAGAAAATCTTTGGAGAGATTAAAAATCTTGAAACTTCTCTAGATTTATTAAAAGTACAAATCATAATTAATTCATATTTGAAAGAAAAAACTCTTAAACGTGGTAGAAAAGCAAACAACCACTATCCTGAGTTACTTTCTTACAAATAGTTAACGCTGTCCTTCAAAAACCATTGAAGAACAAATGAAAAAAAATATTGTAGACGACGCAGGTGAATTGTGACTGTGCCTATGACGGGCATCGGAAGTCGAGAGAACTCAACAGTGAACCTGCTTTAACAGAAGCACTTGCGTGTCTAGAGGCGTTGGACCTTAAACTTGTCCCTCACCTTAGGAATTTTTCTAACCATGTTGATCTAAACATTTCTGAATGTTGTCTCTTGGAATTGCATTCAGATCTAGGTTACGAATTAATAACATGGAAAAATCAATCTCTTCATAATTTTTTAGCCTTGTCATGTCATTTTTTCATGTCGCTTTTGGCCACTAGAGGGTGGATTCTACCTATGAGCCATACCAGCTGAAACAGAAAATGTTTCTCGGGAGTTTAACAAAAGAGGAGCAATTAAAGATGACTTTTTACATGAGGAGATATATGGCACAAAGGGATCCAGATCATTCTGCTGGATTACATTTACAGAAAAAAATATCATTCCCTTTCATAATAAAACTTAACATTCAAACATTTCTTTACAATTTACAAACAAATTCACCAATCTGTCCTCTAAACATTTGGCATCTACAGTTAAAATTATCCATTATAAAATGGCCTATTGTTCTTATTGACTCTATAAAAATTATTTTTTAAATGTAAATGCTCGTAACACCATGATGAAAACGCCACGATTAAAGACTAAGTACAATGACAAACTCATATTTTACAACTTGATTTTAAAGATCATTCTGCTATGTGTGTTTACATATAAACAATAAGTAAAACATTTTAATGAAATAAACCCATNACTTCTCTAGATTTATTAAAAGTACAAATCATAATTAATTCATATTTGAAAGAAAAAACTCCTAAACGTGGTAGAAAAGCAAACAACCACTATCCTGAGTTACTTTCTTACAAATAGTTAACGCTGTCCTTCAAAAACCATTGAAGGACAAATGAAAAAAAATATTGTAGACGACGCAGGTGAATTGTGACTGTGCCTATGACGGGCATCGGAAGTCGAGAGAACTCAACAGTGAACCTGCTTTAACAGAAGCACTTGTGTGTCTAGAGGCGTTTGACCTTAAACTTGTCCCTCACCTTAGGAATTTTTCTAACCATGTTGATCTAAACATTTCTGAATGTTGTCTCTTGGAATTGCATTCAGATCTAGGTTACGAATTAATAACATGGAAAAATCAATCTCTTCATAATTTTTTAATTCAGATCTAGGTTACGAATTAATAACATGGAAAAATCAATCTCTTCATAATTTTTTAGCCTTGTCATGTCATTTTTTCATGTCGCTTTTGGCCACTAGAGGGTGGATTCTACCTATGATCTATACCAGCTGAAACAGAAAATGTTTTTCAGGAGTTTAACAAAAGAGGAGCAATTAAAGATGATTTTTTACGTGAGGAGATATATGGCACAAGGGGATGCAGATCATTCTGCTGGATTATATTTACAGAAAAAAATATAATTCCCTTTCATAATAAATCTTAACGTTACAGAAAAAAATATCATTCCCTTTCATAATAAAACTTAACATTCAAACATTTCTTTACAATTTACAAACAAATTCACCAATCTGTCCTCTAAACATTTGGCATCTACAGTTAAAATTATCCATTATAAAATGGCCTATCGTTCTTATTGACTCTATAAAAATTATTTTTTTAAATGTAAATGCTTGTAACACCATGATGAAAACGCCACGATTAAAGACTAAGTACAATGACAAACTCATATTTTATAACTTGATTTTAAAGATTATTCTGCTATGTGTGTTTACATATAAACAATAAGTAAAACATTTTAATGAAATAAACCCATACCCTCAGCTGACTGTCTAGCATGCTTATAAATACATGCAACTATGGCTTGGTTTATAGTTGAGGTAAGGAGGAGGATGAGGAGATTTGGAAAAGAAAAGGTTGGCTTAAATCCTTACATTCCAGAGGTTTTTCATTATGGAATTCACCAGGGTAGGTGCTGAGCTCCCATGGGCAGCAGATGGGCAGGGGGAAGGGAAATCAAAGATTAAGGTTCTGCTAAAGCACTTTGGAGAGAAAATAAAAACTAGCTAACTATTTTCATGCAAGTACATATATTAACAAAGAGGAATTTTAAAAGGTTAAAGTACAGAAAAGGCTTTGTAAATGTTTAGTTCCTTTGAATTTATTTCACAAACATTGGTTTAATTTGATTTTAATTTACTACTTATCCAGTTATTAATACAGTCATGTGTCACTTAATGACAGGAATACATTCTGAGAAATGCATCATTAGTCAAACTCCTTGTTGTGTGAACATCACAGTGTACTTAACACAAACCCAGATGGTATAGCCTACCACACACCTAGGCTATATGGTACAGCTTATCGCTCCCAGGTACAAACCTGTACAGATGTTACTGTACTGAACACTGCAGGCAATTGCAACACAATGGTAAGTATTTGTGTAGCTAAACATAGAAAAGGTACAATAAAAATATAGTATAAAATATAACAATGGTACACCTGTATAGGGTACTGATGAACGGAGCTTGCAGGACTGGAAGTTGCTCTGGGTGAGTCAGTGAGTGAGCGGTGAGTGAGTGTGAAGCCCGGGGACGTTCCTGCATGCTGCTGTAGACTTCGCAAACACTGTACACTTTGATTACACTAAATTTATTTGTTTTTAAATAAAGTAGTCCCTTGTGCTATGACATTATGACAGCTATGCCATCACTGGGCAATAGGAACTTTTCAGCTCCACGGTAATCTTAAGCAACCACTGTCATACATGTGGTCCATCATTAACCAAAATGTCATTATGTGGTGCACGACCGTATATATTCTTTTGAGGTGTCTGTATTCATCATATCAGTGGTTCTTGAAGTGTGATCATCAGACCAGAGGCATCAACACCGCATGGAAACTTGTTAGAAATGCAGATCCTCGGGCTCACCTTGAGACTTAATCAGAAACTCCGGGAATGCTATGACATTATGACAGCTATGCCATCACTGGGCAATAGGAACTTTTCAGCTCCACAGTAATCTTAAGCAACCACTGTCATACATGTGGTCCATCATTAACCAAAATGTCATTATGTGGTGCACGACTGTATATATTCTTTTGAGGTGTCTGTATTCATCATATCAGTGGTTCTTGAAGTGTGGTCATCAGACCAGAGGCATCAATACCGCACGGAAACTTGTTAGAAATGCAGATCCTCGGGCTCACCTTGAGACTTAATCAGAAACTCCGGGAACGGGGCCCAGAACTCCATGATTTAACACACCCTCCATGTGATTCCGATGCACATTAAAGTTTGAGAACTACTGAGCTATAGAATAGCAAAGTATACAATATCTCCCGCAATTTCTGACTCTCCAAAATGCAGGGAAAGCGTAGGCGTTATCAATGGCAAGTGCTAGATATGGTGCGGGTATGTATTTTAACAGCCATGGCTTCTCATAAGAACATAACTAAACCAACTATAATACATGTGGTCAGAACATGTCCCAGTCACAGTAGGTTTCACATAAACCAACAGTGAAATACACAGTCAAATGACTCTAGCCATAGACATATAGACTAAGTAAAATGACGTTCCTCTCGAGATGTACTTAAGACAGGAAAGCAGTGCAAAGAAACCCCAAACTGACAGCAAATGCCAAATGCGAAAAAGAGGGCCAAGATGAGAGGTGATGAGAAGTAGAACAACTCTTACAGTTCTCACTGCATGAACAGGAGTCGTACACACCTAATAAGAACAGAAGAAACAAGTCCAAATTCCGGTTAGTGAGCTCAAGTTTTCCCACATCTCTGATCCAGCTTCCTTGGCTCTTAGGAATAACATTTTTGCACAAAGGAATACTGTCAGAAAGTGGCAGACAATCTAAAGCAATAGTTTTTACAAACCAAAAATAGGAAAGTGTGATCTGACAAAGTTGTGCTGTTTCCGGCCATGTAACAGAAGCAGCCTTGTAGATATATAGTTTGGAACCGAAGTATTTGTGTGAAGGAAAACAAAACACTGTGATTGGGATTATTCCAGAGAATCTTGCACATGGAATCCACAATGCAGACCATGGCTTTTTTCTGCGTATATTTCCTTTCACTGTCCTAACACTGGGGACATTCATTAGTCATTACCATTCTCAGGTAAACATGCTGAACCCTGAAAATTGTGAAACACCAAGGAAATGTCTCATAGTCATTCAAAAACATTTTTAGAAACACACACCTCCACCTGGGCACCATCTGTAAGGGATATAAACTCATAAGGACTGCAGCTGACTCTTACAGTCATGATGTCAGCTGAAAACTTCATGGAGAAATTTAACCACCAGAGATGTGCCTTGAAACAGATGGATTACAAAGAAAATCTCAAAAGGTAAATAAATTCAGTTGCAACTCAATTATTTGAATAAATACTGAATTCTGTTCCAATTGCCTCTACTGAATTAAGGATGCCTAAAAATAAAGCATTTGTTCATTTAAGAGGTCATAAAGCAGTGGAAAATCAAAAGTGTTATTTGGTGACTTAAGAGCCTAGGAGAATACGTACACAAGTAATCTACAATGAAAAAATGAAATTCCTTTGAAATAAAGCTGGGGATGAGGCTCAATCTATACAGAATTATGAGGTAAGAAAAGAAGTTGTTTCCTACACATTTCTTTCACTTGAGTAGGCAAGTGGGACCTCTTCTCTTCTTTTCAAGCAAAGTCTACACTTTCACTCATAATCTTCACTTTTTTCAGATTGTGCTGTGTTGCAAAAAAGAAAAAAATGGCCACAAATTCTTTATAGCTTCTCTCTTCTATCAAGAAATAGAGCCTATGAACGTGGCTCTCTGACTTGCTCACATCAGTAGAACATTAGCAAACACAAAAGAAGAAGCTTTAAAAAGTGCTTGCACATTGGGCCTTATCCTCTGTTGCTATCTTTGGAACCTAGTTATCATGTAAAGAAGCACAGACTGGTCTTCTGGATGATGAGAGGCATGTGGCTTAGTCACCCCATCCCTCCAGCTAACTGCCAGCCATGTGACTGAGGCATCCAGGACCCGCCAGTCCCCAGCTAACTTGCCAGCTGACCACACAAGCATGAGTGAGCACACCCAACACCATATGAAGCAGAGAACAGACATCCCAGCTAAGCCCTGCCCAGATTATCAAGCCATAGAATTGTAAACAATAAATGGTTGTTTTAAGGGTTTTGGAGTGTTTTGTTACACAGAAATAACCAACTATACAAAGGTTTGATTATCAGGGGCAAAGCTGAACTTTTAAACTTTTAGGTATCAGAAAACTGCTAGGAAAGATTTTTTTATGGGTTAGTAGATAAAGGAGAGTCTTCCCAAAATCACACCACAAGGCACTTTATACTCCTTAGTCCAGACCTACTTTCATTTGAGCTTATCCAACCTAAAAGCAACACTTTACTAATAAATTAGACCTGTAATCCTCACTCTGATCTGTGCCCTCAGAAACTATCTTGTAGAGTAAAAATGATACCATTTTTTACAATGATACCATCAACATACAATTAAGACATCAGTCTAACCAGCTAAGGATCTCTCAGCAACCCCTATAAAGTCAAATGGGATTTTAAACAGAGCATTGTGGTATTGCATAAGAAAGCACAAGGACATGCTGTTCTGCAAAATCAATATCTGCTTTGAGTTAACAATGTGCTGGGATAAAAAAAAAAAAAAGAGGTCATGTATCAATCTGCTTCAGGCAAACCTGAAAGGTCTGAATCTTCATTAAAACTGAAGCAATTTTGTAAAAGCATTCAGTGAATGCAGCAACTTTCACAGTGTGCTTTCAAACTGAACATTAATGGGCATGATAGAAAACCAATGGAAGAAACACAGGGCATTGTCCCCAGGTTTTTATACAAATCCAAATTAATGAAGAAGAATTTAAAAGCACATGGAAGGCTTGAAGGCCAGAAAAAAAGTAGGACATGCAGAAAAATCTCCTTATTGGGACTCAGAAGGCAGGCTACCATTAGTGACAATATATCTCAGACATCACTTATAACGGCCCATTGTTATAGGATTTCCAGCCCTGGGGTTCTGAGACCCAGAAGATTTTCCATTATTGACACTGATGGCAAATCATTTCTGTGGAGCCAGTCTTGTGGGACGGAGCACTACTGAAAGTGCAGGACAGCAAAGCCATCTCGAGGCAGAGAACTAAAAGTAACAAAAGTCAAACATGAAGAGGAAGAACACTTCAGGGAGAATGATATTACCAGAGCCAGGTGAAAGGAAACCATATCAGAGGAGTCCATGGTGCAGAATAATCATTGCAGGAGGCTTTCAGGGATTCCGGGGGTAAGAAGAATTGCTAGTAGGCTTCCGAGGCCTGAGAGTTGAGAAGCACCAGTCAAGAGAAACTACATAAGCTGGAGAGCGGCACATCTGTCATGTAGCCACGTCTGCATTTCTCATCGGAGTCATAATTAGGTGCCTTCGGTGACATCAGGTAAAATGAAATCGTAAGCTTCATCCACAGGTAGCCTTCAGCATCAATTTCAAAGCAGCGGATTGCTGGATCTTTGGAGTGAAGAAAAGATGGAGGATGGGGCCTACCTACCTACAAGCTCATCAATCCCCTCGGAAGTCAGAGTTGTGCTTCTCTGGGCTGGGAGTGAAAAAACTTCTATCGGTCAAGAGTCACTCACTGAACCACAGTCAAGGCCATTTTTCAAGCCTGGTGTGGAGATGTCCACTTAGAGACCCATCTCAAGAGCAGTGCTAAGATAGGGGAGCCTGGAAGCGTGTTTCTGTGATTGGCTCAAACTTAAGTGAGAGCCCAGGCTCACACCTAGCTTGGGAGGCCACAGCAAGGCTTCCGAGAAGTCTCGCCTATTGGTCCAAAGCGGAGGCTTTAGTGCTGGCATATCTAGGTTTAAACTCGGGCTCTATCCACTTCTGTTGTTTAGACTCTGAATGTCTCAGTTTCCTTACTCTCAAATAAGAGAATAGGAATACTATAACCTGGGAGTATGTAAGGGAAAATATTTGTCAAGTGTTTGATACACAGTTTAGATGTAGTAAGTTCTCACAGATGAAAGCTACTCTGGGCAAAGCCAGCCTGGATAAAGTCATCCCCTGAGTCAACAGAGCTGAATCCAAATCCCAATTTAATGTGTTAATTTGAGGTGGCTATTAAGATAAATCTCAATTAGAAAATCTGATCAAATGTTTCATTTTTCAATCAGTTATTTACCCTTGGTGAGTCAAGGTCACCATTTGACCCCCTTTCCTATTTACTCTGAGGCAACAGAGGCCCTTGATCCCTATCGCCTAGGTTCGAATTCCAGCTTCACCCTTAACTAGCTCTATAGTCATGGGCAGAGAACCAGTAACAAGCACAGTTCCACTTCCTAAGGATTGGAGATTTGAGAAACCGATTCAGTTAAGGAGCTTTGCTCAGCACCTGGCACTTAAATATCTATCACTGTAATTTCACAGAGCCACGTTCAGGGCAGCAAGCAATCCTTAATCCCCTAAGAAGCTGGGTGTATACACATTATTCAAGAATGCCCACTATCGTCACGAAAATTGATCCCACCTCTAGTTCCACTCTAACCTTGAACTTCAAATGAAAAGAATCAGAGCATCGATTTAAGTTTCCTCAGTGGTCTTTCCCAGAAAGAGGAATATTACTGCTCCATCATTTTACAGGTCTCAAAGTGGATCACCTTATGTATCATCTCACCTGAGCTTCACAAGCCAGTTATATTTATCCCCATTTTAAAAAGGAGGAAATTAATGCTAATAGAGGCCAACCGCACAGCTGTTTGGTGGTAAAGTGAACAGGGACTTAAATTTGGCCCTTACCAACTCTAAGCCCAGGCCCCTTTCCATCACACCAAGGGAGAGAGGAAGGCACGCAGGATTCAAGTTCGAGATTCCAGATTCTCAGACATTCTCAAAAGCCAAAAAATATTAACGATAATCATAATGATTTTCAACCACGAAATGAAATAAGGGTCAATGGCTTAGATACAAAGTGTTTTTAGATAAGTCCACATCTAACCTCTAGGGCCATAAGCTTGATGGGAATTTTCACAAGTTACATGCTTCAGATAGAGCCGTCCTCGGAAATGCACAGGTTGGTGACGTAAGCTGTCATCGGCTGTCATTTCTGACTTTCATTCCCGGTGAGCTGACGCAAAATGATCTCTGCTGTTGTACAAACTGTGCTAACTCCTCCTTTTAGTAGATAAATCTCACACCTTCTCAACATTAGTCCAAGAATGAGTTTGGAACAATTTGAAATTTGAAGGGAAGTCAGGGAGGGGTGGGAACAGAAATCCCTTATAATAAGCCCAGTTCATTAACACTTCCACACATATGGATTAGCCATTTAAAGTGAGGGGTTTTTTTTAAAAAAAAAAAAAAAAAAGCAACCTCGTGAATGGATT
>NW_007727428.1:0-390 GCF_000696425.1 Galeopterus variegatus
GTGCCCTGCCCCGCCCTGCCCAGCAGGTGTCCTGACTCTCCGACTGCCGGGAGTGAACTCCGTGGGGGAGGGTCCCTCAGCAGACAATTCCTCTTTGACTCTCCCCGGCACGGGTCAGCCCTTTTGGAGAGCTGACTAGTAAACTTCAATGTAGCTCGAGAGCTCTCCGGGCTCCCCTCTCCCCACCAGAAACCAGTTAGCGGCTCTTCCAAACTGAGGTCCCCAGAGATGGAATCTGCCTCTCTGGAAGAGGGAGTTTATCNAGCAGGCATTTCTCTAAAGAAGATATACAAACGGCCAACAGTCATATGAAAAAATGCTCCAAAGTATTTTTTATTTCTCTGAATAACTTCTTCAGTTCGGCAAGTTCTGCTACGTTTTTTTTTATGA
>NW_007727428.1:1581-30898 GCF_000696425.1 Galeopterus variegatus
TCTGCGGGGAGAGTGGGATTGTAGGCCGGTCCACAGGCCCCGGGGTGCTCCACGTCGAGGTAAGCAAGTGGCACGTCTCAGTGTGGAGCCGCGCCAAGCAGAGATGGCTGGCCTGCCCTCACTAAGCCGGCCATCTCCGCCCCCACCCGAGAAAATGGAGGCAGCTCTGTTGTGGGCGCCTAGCCTGGTGTTGTAGGCGGGAGCCAGGTGGGTGGGCGGGGAGCAGTCGGGCTTCGCCCCGCAAGTGGGGCTGGGCTGGGGGTGACTCACAGAGCTCGCAGAGTTGGGCCGGTCCGGCACGTTTCACTCCGTTTCTGCGCTGTTTCTGCTGGCTTTCTTGGCCTTTGTTGTCTGGGCTGATCGCTTGTTCCCGCAGCAGGGCTTGGGTGCTCTCAGGAGTCCTCTTCTGTGTCGGCCCCAAAACCTCGAACCTGCTGCCGCTTGTTTGTCGATGTAGGATCATTGTTGAAAGAATTATTCGCCTTTTGTTGCTCTTGGAAATGCAATTAATACTCTGGTATCACAGCGCACTGCTCTCAGGATCGCGCTGTCTCCTGGCACGGCCGCTCCAGACCCGTCGCCATCTTTCCTCCTCAGAAACACGTTTTCTTATAACACAATTATTTTCATGTTTATTAACAGACTCAAATATATTTACCTTCTTTATACCAACCCCCCCTCAAGATGTTTAAGTATATATACCCTAAGCCTACATTTAGTAATTAATGTTTCAGTACCTTAACCTACTTAGTAATGACTCAGACATTTAAAGAATGTCTATTATTTAATTTAACATGACTTTAAGTTTTAAGTTACTGAAAAATAATTTTGAAACGATGATAAATTCTTTTATAAACTTTTATCCCATTTCAACAAAAGGTTGAGTCAAGGGGTTGTCCCCCACCTTTTTTTTATTAACCTGTCTGATTATTGTCCCAAGTAATTGTTATCTAGTTTGCTCACTGCAATTTCTGCCTTCTGACTTTCAAAACTTTTCCACACCAGGGTAAATAGTGCACACTGGTTTGCGACCCTGTAACATTGGGAGACCAGTAGGGGTGCCTCTGGTCCATCTAACCTTTGGTAGATTTTGTTCAAACCCCACTGCTGTCTGCTTTACTTATCCCATTTTTAATAACCATTTAAAATTTTTACCCTAAATTTGCAGTTCCAAAGGATGGCTTAGATAGTACAGAGCTGAGTCTTCAGGCCTAAATACCATCATAAACCACATTTGTCCAAACTAAGGAAGGAGGGTATAGTTAAATACCCAGTTATGACAGGATAGCCAGAAATGCACCTTAAACAAAGAAGGCTTGCTATGTAAATTTAAACAAATGCCTTTCGTAGTTAGAGTTTCTAGTAACTCAGTGCTTCCTCTCTTCCTGGTGCAGGGAGGCAGACACCCTTAAAATGGATATTTTCTTTACAGATGTGAATTTTTAAAAAAAGGGGAGGGAGGTTAAAAATAGCCAGCTGTATGGCAGAAAGGTGTATTTTGGAGACAGATTTAGTCGAACGAGCAATCTTTTTAACTGAGCTTTTGTTTCCTAGCTAAAATTACTGAGTTCAGGGTGGATGAACAAATAGGGCAAAGGAGCATTCTCTATGCCTGCGCTCAGCGGAGAGGCTCTGAAAAAGAAGCAAGCCCACTTTTCCTGAAGGTCTGTTTTTAATAAACATTTTATCCAGCTTTTTTTTTTTTTCACCTTTGAGTGAAATAGTAATTAAGCCAAAAGGTTAGCAGATTCAATTTTTCTTATCAGTTAATCACTTAAGCTTTTTATTTTCCTTTTGTAAAGAGTCTTTTAAAAGAGGCAATAAAAATTTTGAAATCTTCTGGCCGGTTAGCTCAGTTGGTTAGAGGATGGTGCTGATAACAGCAAGGTCAAGGGTTTGAAACCCTAAACTGGCCAGCCCACCCACAAAAATAATTAAAAAAAAATCTTTTTAGAAACTTCTGCATATCAATAAGTGTCCCTGGATAAGCCTAATTCAGAAGTCCTCATTTTTAAGTGCACTCTTTTTTATTTGGAATGTTTCACCATAATTTTAAGTGCTCTTTAGTAAGAGTTCACCATTTCTGTACACATTTGCTCTTTCGGGAGCCTAATACTTATACATATAAGGTAGGTATAGCTGGAAAGTAGAGTTCTCAGTTCTTCAGAAATTAAGAATATCATTTTTATGTTAAATCTTGGCTTTGGATTTAGTTGAACAGGCAATCTTTTTAACTGAGCTTCTGTTTCCTAGCTATAATTACTGAGTTCAGGGTGGATGAACAAATAGGCTCTGAAATCTCTTTGATCAACTTAGCCAAAGGTTTTTTGCTACCTAAGTGTGCAAAAAGAAAAGAAATGAAGAGTACAGAACATAAAACCCCTGCAAATTTCTGAAAGTTGGAGTTTGCGCCCTTTGCCCTAATTGCCATTTACTGCCAGTTTCTGTTTGACCCAGCCAGACATTTGAGTTTGACATTTGAAAGACATTCTCTAACTGAATCCAATCCAATTAATTATCAGATCTAATCTGATCCTGGACCCAGTCCAGTTTCTGTTGTGACTTCCTAATCCAGCCTGGATAAACATTTGCTCACACAAACTCAGGTAGCTCAAAACACAAATCTGTGGAGCTTTAGAATCTGTGAGAGAGCTTACCCATGATCCTCAGTTGCTGTGAGAGAGCAAAATGGATGTGATGGGTCCTGTGGGCACTTCGCTTGGTCACTCGATGCTCTTGGGGGTTGCTGGAAGCGCTACTTTGGATCCCACTCCTGACACCATCTGTTAAAAAGAAAAACTTTAGACAAATTAAATTTAACAAATTTTTACTGAGCAAAGGCCTATTTGTGAATAGGCAGCTGCCAGAAACAGAATAGATTCAGAGTGACTCAGGGACTGTCATGTGGTTGGTTAAGATTTATAGACAGAAAAAAGGAAAGCGAGGTAGAGAAAACAGAACTGTGGTGTAGAAACACCACACACACACACATACACTCAACAATCTTCTTAAAATCACTGATGACCTGAAAGAAAGTAAAAAATAAAGGGTGTTCTGGGAAAAGCTACAACAGAAATGTACAGGGGTAATAAGAACACTCAAGCTGCTCTTAAGAAACTAGTAAATGTGGGTTTTAAGGGGCTAACCAGTTACAAGGTATAGCAGAAAATATCCCACCAAATAAGCAAGCTCACCCCGGAAAGCTGAGATCCCTAAACAGCCATATCCCTTGAAGGACTAGCCATGTAACTTATAAAGCCCAGTGGGAAATAAAAATGTGAGGCTTCTTATTAAAATGTTGAGAATTTCAAGACTGTAATAGCAAAGTATTAAACAAAGTAAAGGGCTCTTCTGAACACACTGCCCTGTGCAACCCCTTGTGAAAGGACAAACTAGATTTAAGCCTGACTCCCAGCAACCCCAGCAGACTACCCTTCTAAACATCTACAACCCAGCCTTCAGATGGGTTTGCAGCCTAAATTCATACTCTCTGGGTCATCCGAAAATACCTTTAGTCAAGAATTTAGTGTAAAGGAGAACTGGGTTGGTAGTGCCACAAGGAGCCAGAAACAAAGACAAGACTTCTCTGGTGGAATCCAGCTTCAGTGCAAGGTCTAAGTCAGTCCCTCCATGTAAAGTTCCAAGAAAAAACTGTTTACAGTCAGAAATGAGAAAATACACAAGGGAAAAAGTCACCGTGAGCAATAACCAACAGAAATAAGGAGACAATAAAAAAGACCCACAAAACTTTTTCTACTATTGGCATTATCAGACATAGAATCTTAAAACGTAGTATAAGATGTTTTTAAACATTAAGGTCTTTGTGTGACACTATACTACAGTTTTGTAAACTGTACTATAGTTTCATTACCACTGGAGGAAGCTGGGTAAAGTATACATAAGATTTCTCTGTGTAATTTCTTACAACTGCGTCTGAGTGTACAATTATCTCAAAATTAAAAGCTTAATTAAAAGTTAAGGAAAAACTAGAAAATATTAATAGTGAATAGGATTATAAAAAGATGAACATGTAAATTTGAAAAATAAGCTAATAGAACTTCTAGAAATGGGGCTGGCTCGGTGGCGCACTGGAGAGCGCGCCGCTTGGGAGCACGGCGGCGCTCCCGCCGAGGGTTCGGATCCCATGTGGAGACCGGTTCCCGCTCACTGGTTGAGCATGGTGCAGGCGCAACACCAAGGGTTGCGATCCCGTTACCGGTCAGTAAAAAAGACAAAGAAGGGGAAAAAAAAAGAACTTCTAGAAATCAAAAAAAAAAAAAAGAAATAAAAACTTGCAGTCTGAAGAATTAGTAAACTAGAAGAATGACCTGAAGAAATTTTCTATAATGCAGCACAGAAATGGAAAACCTGATAGAGAGGTTAGGAGACAAGTAGGACAGAGTAAGTAGATCTGACACGCATCCAATGAGAGTTCTTGATGAAGAAGAGACAGTTAAAATGGGGAAGAGAAAATACCTGAAGAGATAATAGCTGAGAACTTTCCACAATTGGGAAGGACATTAATTCACAACAAGCATGTCATAACAAAAATGTAGCAATAAAAAAAGCAGCCAGGGTGAAAGAGAATTACCTTCAAAGGAACAAAATTAGGCCACCGACTTTTTGACAACACATTTAAAACCTTCCCATACTGCTGTGGTTTGAATGTCCTGCCAAGTTCATGATGGAGCTTGTATTCCTATTGTACAACAATAGGAATTAACAGTGTTAAGAGAGTGGGGAATCCAACCATGTATTTGAAAGGTGAGCCTTTGAGAGATGATTGAATTGTGAGGACTGTGCCCTTATGAGTGGATTAATCCTCACGAGTGGGTTAATGGCTTAATGGGGTATCAGGAAGTAGACTAGGGGCTTTCCAAAGAGAGCAAGTGAGCACGCTGAGGCACTCTTGCACAGCCCTTGCTATGTGATACCCTGTGTCACCACAGTACTCTGCTGAGAGTCCCTACCAAGAAGGCCCTCCCTAGATGTTCCCCCTGAATCTTGGACTTCCCAGCCTCCAAAACTATAAGAAATACATTTTATTTTCTTTGTAAATTACTCAGTTTTAGATATTCTGATATCAGAAACAGAAACGTGACTAATACACATACATATTGAAACCTTTCCGTGGTTTTTTATGAGTTTCTGGGATAGAGACCAAAACATTTGGCTTGGCCTACAATGCCACGCTAGTCTTTTTCAGGAGCCACTGTCCTTGCAGCACTCTGTGTTCCATGGCTTTCTTTCAGTTTCTTGTATATACTCCCTCCTGGCTGAGGACGTTGGACATGACATTCTCTCTGCCTGAAATATTTCCCACTTCCTCCTCCTTAACCCAGTTAACTGCTACTCATCCTTTAGGGCTCAGATAAAATGTTCCTCTTTTAGGAAGTGTAATGGATATTTGTTAGTTTTTGTGTTTGTTTGTTTGTTTTGATGCCCAACATCTAACCTCCACTACATACCTAGAAAGATTCTTATAAATTATAACCTTTAATAAGGCTTACAACTTAATATTCAGAATAGCTACTAGAAAGTATTACATGTGTGTGATAAGACTATACACAAGTGAAACTTATTTTCTCGTGTGGTCCAGTGAAATATCTCATTATTAATTAATTATTAATTTAAATGACATTTTTTATTGCAAGTCAGGAGGAAGACTTCCTCATGAAATTCTTTTCACCCTGTTTACCTTTTCTAAGATAGTGAGAAGCTTTTTACAAGGAGAGCAAGTGAGCACATTGAGGCACTCATGTCCAGCCCTTGCTGTGTGATACACTGTGTCACCACAGGACTCTGCAGAGAGTCCCTATTCAATAAAAAAAGCCTTTATTGAAAAGTCTATTTATAGAAAAACACTTCAAGAGTGACTTCTAGAAGACAGTTTTTAAAATAAAAAAATAGGAATTTGATGTTTCAATCCAAAGAGGTATAAAAACAAATCAAAACATGAACTATGATCTTTCCATCCACTTAAACCACTTATAAATTTAATCTGTATAGAATTGTGATAGTCCATTTCTGTTGACACTGGGTGATTTATAAAGAAAACACAATTTATTGCTTACAGTTTCTGAGGCTGGGAAGTCCAAAGTCCAGGAAATGCATCTGGTGAGAGCCTTGGTGGTGGTGACAGTGACAGCAGAGTATCACATTGCAAAAATGATGGAGCAGAGAGACACTAACCTCCTCATTCCCTCTCCTTTTAAAGCCCTCCAAACCATGCTCCTGACCACCATTACTAATCCATTCATTACAGCATGGCCCTACAATCTAATCACCTCTTCAAGGCCCCACCTTTCAATCACCATGACAGGATTTCCCACCCTCAACAGTTACAGTGGAGATTAAGCTTCTAATATATGGAATCTTGGGGACACAATTCAATAAACCCACAGCAGAACTGTACAAAATGAAAAGTGAAAGGATTCTCCCCAATCTTACATCCTTTCTATCCCCAATATTTAATCATAAAAAGCATATATCCTAAAACAGTTATCTATTTATAGACATATACATATTTTTGCACAAAAGTGATTATGTTGTTCTGCACCTTGCTATTTTCACTTAATAGTATACAAGAAAGAACTTGACACTGAGCAGTTTTAACGGCAGGAATCATGACTTTACAATAAAAAAGAATAAAAACTTTAGGACCCTGACAAAGAATGATACTTCAGTCCATCCTGAAAAGCTCAGAGGGAAGTAGTGTTTTCAGACAACTTCTTGGACTATCTTGTGGCAGAAAAAAAAAAAAAAAAGCGCCTTTGTCCTCATCATGGTTCACAGTATATGTTTTGAAAGTTGCTCTTCCTATATTTGAATTCAAGCTATAGAATATACCAGTTACTTGTAAAATGGAGGAAACAGAGTACTGGGTTGTTGTGAGCATTAATGAAACAATGTATATAAAGTATTTAGTTCTGTGACCACGTAATAATCTTTCAGAAATTGTAATTAAAAAAGAAAAAAAAAGGGTAGATGCATAGGAAACCTCCAGTTTCCACACCAGCCTTAATTCCATCTTCTAGGAAAAGCATGTGGGTCTTCCGTAAAAGTAAAAGTAAGTCCTTTCAGATGCTGCTTCATGATTTGGTGTCCAAGATAATTTCTTGGTCTGTTAGAGAGCAGTTTCCTGATATGCACACTTTGGTAATGACTAAATCTTTATCAATTACATCGAAATATTTTTTCATATTTTCCACAAAACACAATTCCTCTGGTTTGGCAGAACACTGATTGCACCCATTAGAATGCTTTCAGTGAATGGTAAATTGTGTGTCTTCCTGGGCATGGCTGTAGTTCGGGCTGACCAGGAACACATGAGAGAGAGATGGTTTGGAACAGAGGACATGGAAGCAAAGTGGGGAGATGGTGAGTTTCATTTTAGTGTGTTGAGTTCAATGTATCTGGGGGGAAAAGACCCAAAAAGTGGGTGGCTTGTTGGTCATCAGCCTCGGAGAAAGCTGGATTGGGGATATAAATTTAGGAGTCATCAATGCACTGGAGAATAGACCCAGGATTTTCCCTGGAGAACCAGTTTAGATACAAAAGATCCAGAGCTGCAAAGGAGCCTGGGAAGATATGATCAGAAGCAGGAGGAAGGTCAGAAGTTTAGTATCCAGAACCAATGGAGGAAGGTTTTAGGAATAGAATAGTTGACAGTGCCAAATGCTGCAAAGAGGTCAGGTAAATTAAGAAGTAAAAAATTTGGAATTTCCATCTCCCCACACAGGTTCTTCATGCAGAATTGTGATAATGGTGTGTGCGCTCTAACACCAATTCTCTAACCTCAAGTGGGTGTCCAAAAATTCAATTCTGGCACTAAATACCTAGAGTTAGCACAGATCCCACATGCTAAGGGCTCAGTTCCACAAGATTGCCCTGACTTCTGACACCAGCCATAAGTATCAGGTATCCCCAAGCTACCATCATTCTTCCCAGCCAACAACAAATTGGGGGGTTACTATGACCCCCCTCAGGTTCAATAATTCCCTAGAAAGGCTCACAGAACTCACTGAATGTGCCATACTTTTAATTACAGTTTTATTATAAAGGGTATGATGCAGGAACTGCCAAATGGAGGAGATGCCTAGGGCAAAGTATGGGGTTGGGGCTGCAGAGCCTCCACACCCTTTCTGGATGCACCAGCCTCCCAGCACAAAGTTGTGGTCACCAACCAGACTCAGGTATCTCTCTGAGTCTGGTGATCCAGGGTTTTTATATGGGTTTCATTACATAGACAGGACAGATTAAATCATTGGTCATGTGATTGAACTCAATCTCTAGTCTCTTTCCCCTCCCCAAAAGTCAGAGGGTGACGCTGAAAGTTCTAATCTTCTAATCACACAGTTGGCTTTTATACAAAAGGTAACATACTTTTGTATAAAAATGGGGAAAATGGTAAAGTATGTTTGTATTCACTTGTATTTGCAGAGAGAAAACATGCAAGGACAGGACAGCATCTGAGAACAGTGGCCACTTAGTGCACCTGTTTATGGAGGACTGGACAAATGCAGAGAATTGCAGGGAAACCTCCCACTGGACATATGAATATTTGCATTTTTTATTTTCTGGTTTTATAATCATATAAATATATTACCTGTTCAGAAATTAAATTTAAAAATTAAAAAGTACATTTCAAATGAATAAAAATGTTGGAGGCAGAGGATGCAGTGAGAATGGTGGGCTTTGACCTTTGAGGGGTACTAGAATCATATTTGAAGCTTCTGAAAATCATGCCTGGATCCCAGCTGGAGATTTGATCCACTGGGCTTGAGGTGAAACCAGCACCTGTGCTTTCTTTAAGCCCCTTAGTAACTAAGACACTTGCCAGGGCAGTGTGTTAGGTGTTGTTGCAGTCCTCAGTGGCAGAGGGAAACAAAGGCCACGTGGTGGAGGGAGAGCCAGCAACATTTGAGAATTTTCATCAATAAAACTTCCTGTGATTGATATGAAGACGAGACTGGAGAGGAATTATAGAGAGAAAGGGCCACTTTTTCATATTGCCTCAGTTATGACTCTTGGTTATAACTACTTCACATCAAAAGAAAAGGAGCTTTTATCTTTCAATAAATGACCTCCACACTGGGCATTAGGTTTTCTGGCTCCGTTGTGTCTGCTAGGGTCACTGTGCTCATGTTTCTGTGGAGACAGATACTGCTGGAACCTGCTGCTGTTTAGATATTCAGTCATTTATCTTAGCAATGGACTTGTTAACATTTGGTTTTAAAATGAGCCTACCTCATGGAAAAATAAGCTAAAAACAGTACACTCAGAAATTTTTCAACGTCAGAAAATGAAACTTAGAAAGTAGAGAGAAAGACAAATACTTCCAGAAATATCAGTGAGATGGTAATAAATTAAGTGTTCACTTAGTCCTGCAAGGTTTTTTTTTTTTAAAGCAGTAAAAAGCTAAGAAGACACCTGAGACTTACTCTATATCTTTAATACTTTTCTTGCCTTTTTAATATGATAGGGTCAATTCTTACTGATGAACTGGATGTAGTTCTCTGAGCTGTGTGTGTTTGGGATACATGCAGCGGCTAAGATAGCTTCACTGAGGCAAGTCGGAAATTTGATTCAAATATCTAAAGTAACACTTATCTTTTCAGGACTTGTTTCTATGAAGACCAAAGTATTTAGAACATTAAAAATCAAAACAATATAAGAACAGGCCATAAAGAAACAGATACAAACAATGAGAAAAACTGCCCATAATGATTTTTTTTTTTTTTTTGTCTTTTTTCCATGTCCGGCAACGGATCGCAACCCTCAGTGTTGCCCCCGTACCGGACCGGGGACCGGCAACGGGATTGCAAGCCTTGGTGTTGCTCCCGCGCCTCGCTCAGCCAGTGAGCGGGAGCCGGTCTGTATGTGGGATCCGAACCCTGGACGGGAGCGCCGCCGCGCTTCCCAAGCGGTGCACTATGCAGTGCGCCACCGGGCCGGCCCTGCCCATAATGATTTTAACTTGAGGAGACCTCTTTATAGATCTAGTCAGACGAACAATAACTTGTTTAAGGGTTATCAGAAGTGGAGCTACCCTGAGTCTGCAAATGAAGTTACTAAAAAGTCTTTTAATGTGTTTCTCCTCAGTTTTCCTTGGACAACAGCAGGACTGTCTTGCAGCCTAATGATAATCTGCCTCTTGATAAACACGAGGCCTAAACTCAAAAGTTGTATTACCTTTTATGTCATAATTCTTCTGCTAGCAATAAAATCAAAAGCATTACTAAGTTCTGCATTCATTTTTTTTTTAAAGCAGCACTGTGCTTTAAACATGTATTTATATTATATCCAAGACATTTAAAGGGTCACCTGTTTCAGACATTGTACAGCTGTGTGCTGGACTGTCTGTAGGCAAAATGACACTGCCTCTCCTAAGGCTGGGGATTTTGCTCCTATGCTCATCCTCTCTCTGTGGTTCTGGGCTAGACTTGCCAAGAAAGCAAATTGAAGGAAGGCAGACATAAGGAAGAGGTCATTTCTTGGGAGGTTGTGGTGCGACACAGTGACCTACAGACACAGAGCGGCCCACGGGTCCTGGCTTGTCCTGGTTATCCTCTGCTTCTTGTCCAGCTTGTCCTTTGAACTTTTGGTTTGAACATCAAACAGCAGCTCCAATCCCATCAACAGGCACTTGGCTGAGGCCCACAGTAGTGGGAGTTTCCATGGTTGAGAAAGTTGCCACAGGCCTCTCCACGAGCTGTCCCTTGATGATCTCACCTCGATGGCCAATGCACACAGTTTCTAACCTCTTCCCACAAGTTCTGACCCACCCACCCAGCTGGTGCTGTAGCCTGAGGTGGTCAGTGACTTTCTCCGATGCTCCAGCTCTCCATCCAGACCTCCTCCACCTCCCCACACCTCTCACGTTCCGTAGGCTCTGATCTCCATATTAGACCCACATCCCCATAAGGCTTGAAATGGCTCAGGCTTATCCCTGTCTGAACTCTGACTGATACCTGCTGTTTTAAGTTTAAATTTGGTAAAAACAAATAAACAAACAAAACAAACAAACAAAAAACTTGGTTGAGTGCTTAGGGAAGAAGAGATCTGTTAACATGTAACATGTTACATGATGATCTCTATGACAGTGGTCATAAGTCAAAATAGCTGTGTGTATTGTGGATAAAAGCATGGACCTGGCCATCAGACAAACTGGCGTCATCAATTAATGTCATCCTGGGAAGTTTAGTTAATGTCTCACAGCCTTATTTTCCTCCTCCATAAAGTGTGGAATTGATTATCCCTTCCTCCTAGGATTGTTTTGATGATTAAATGAGATAAGTCATTTAATATTTAGCCAGTAGCTGGCACAAAGTAATAATATTATTAAAAAGCTATTACTACAGATCTCTTTTCAGATCTGAGAGATTCTGGGAATATTATAGAGAACATATCCTAAAAATATCTCCACTAACCTAACTACAAATGCTAGATAAAGAATTTTTAAGAGGTCTTTAAAAATGGGGAGTTAAAGGTGACAAGGGGACAAGGTAAATCCTGAAAGGCAGTGCATGCCCACCTACGTACAAGTCACAAATGCAGAGAGGGAACTGACACCGCAGCCACCGGCTGCTCAAAGGACATCTCTCCATCTACTGGGACCTAGAACTTTGATTTTAATAGCAGCCTGGGATGCAGGACCACATGGAAGTCAGGGGACAAGGACCAGGGATCTTGCAAAGTGAATATCTGGATCAGAGAACCCCATGTAAGCCAGGATGCCAAAGGGCTGCCCAACAAAGATCGAAAGTAAAAAACCTTACCTCTAAGTAAAATGGAAAAAAATGAAACAACAAAAAACCCCCACCTCTCCTAAGAATGTGTAATGGGAGCCAGCTTCCAAGCAGGTTTGGGGCTCACACACACACACTGCCTACATGCTCCCCCCAAATCTCAAGCCAGGAATGTAAACTAGTACCAGGCTGGTAGCCCTCCTATCCTGTATGTTCCTGGCCAAAGCAAACATAAATCCTCTTCAGAGAAACTACCACCAACCCAGGTATCAAAGCATTCCCACAGACAATGTTCTAAGAATTATGAACTCACAGAATCAAATCACTATTAAAAAAATAAAAAAGGAAGTAAGCCTTACAAAAATTTCAGATATTAAAATTAGTGTTTACAGACTATCTGATTTAGACATTTCAAAAAAGAAATTAGGAAATCAGAATTGTGGATAAGGAAGAGACTATCTACTGACTAGGTAGGTTTAAAAAGAAGCATATTGTATTATCCCCACGACCCCCAACACACACGCACAAAGCAACTGAAAATAACATTCAGGGGATGGATTGAACAACAGACTGGGTTCGGGCAAAGAAAGTATTGGTGTGCAGGAAGTTGTATGAAGAAATTATATTGACTATACAGACAAAGTAAATGGAAAATATCACAGACAGGTTAAAAAACATAGTAAGGAGATCTAACATTGGAGTTCTAAGAGAGAAAAGGGAGTAGGAGAGAAGATATCAGCTAAGAATTTTCCAAAAGTGATGCCACAAGGGATATGGTGTTCCATGGATTCAAGAAGCCCTAAAGGCTGAGCAAAATAAACAAAAAGAAATCCTTGCAGAAGCACATCATAATCAAATTTCGTATTATCGAAGATAAAGAGAAGCTCTTAAAAGCAGCCAGAGAAGGTACTTACAAAAAGCTACGCTTAGACTGACAGCAACTTCTCGGTTCCATGATACCTGTGAGGAAACGATGCCCATGTACCAGCCGTCAGCCCTGGTCATTCTTCCAGGACTCCAGCCTGGCCAGCAGTGTTCCCAGTTGTACCTCTGCACATGCAAAAGTAATGACATTCAAAACACCTTATTTCAGGTGAGCATGATTACATGCAACTTGATGTCTCCCCTGGAGTCTGACCTGAAAGGATTGTACCAATTGACTCCCTTGACCTCTGGTTTCCCATTGGGCTCAGCCAGTGGAGACCCCCAGGAGGAGCCTGGAGGGAGGGAATAGGGCAAATCAGCATTGTCATCCCCCTCCCTAAGGGGTCCCCGGGGGCCGGCTGTTCTTATAGGCATTCCCATTAACTCTCCCTCCCCCGCCCTGGATCCAGGGGTAGTAACAGCCGTGCTGCTGAAGCCCCTGTCACTTTCTGCACCATCTCTTGTGAGGCCCCTATACCTCGCCCGCACATTAGTAAATTCCTCCTGGAATGGTCCTAACCTGGGTGTGCCATCTGTTTCTTGTTGGGACCCTGACTGAAACACTTGGCAGCTTCTCCAGGACTCTGTGGAAACTCTTTAAGTTAGAACCCACTTTTTCTTTCTTTCAATACTCTCTTACAATGCTCTGTGCTCAGAGGAGAAATGTTCAGTAAAGACTGATAGAAATATTAGCACTTTGAAATATGAATATAAAAACATGGGATCGCTAAAAGCCTCCCTTGAACTGGTGGAGTCGAATACTGCCACACCCTACTGGAGGTGCTGTCTGTGTCATTGACATGTAGTTGGTTTCTCGAGCTACTTCTCATACGAGCCAAAGCCCCGTCTCTATGTTTCCCTTAGGGTTTGCTGCATGAAATCAGGGAAAGCATGGGGAGTTACCGGACGTGTTTTACGAGACTTAAGAAGATTAACATAGCCGCTGAGCAGCAAACTTTGTATCCCTGGGAGGGGACATGTGCCACGTCTCCACTGAGATAAACCTTCCCTGTGAAATGTCATTAGTGTATAACTCAATAGTGTCAATCCCCAAAGTCCCTCCTTCCCCTTATCTCTAAAGGAGCCTACTGCTATATTCACTGCGGGAAAGTCTCATAACTCAAAGTGTTTAAAAGCAAATGTTATTTCCTTTTACCTTTAGTGTCTACTCTTCTCCCGGTAACATTCCAAAGCAACCTTCCTTTCTGGATACTTTCCTCGGTGCCTGATACTACCCCGTGCCTGGTACAGCTGTGAAACCCTGAGCGCTCTCGTGCTGCTGCTCTGCCCTGCCCTCTAGCGGCAGAAAAGTGCCAGAGCAGCGGCCCCTCCTCCTTCCAGCCGCACGAGGCCGCCACCGGTGAACCCTTCAGTCCTCACCGTTCCTCATGCTTTTCCTTCTTGTCCGCAGGGTTCTTGCTAGAGCTCTTGTTTGGTGCAGCTGAAGAGGATCAGCGTCAATGGACAGCAGCTGTCTTGGACGCTAGCGTAAATCAAAGTGCCCAAGACATGCAGGAAATCCTGCTGTATAGAGCATGCCACTTTGGATCAACCGTTATGGGATCCAGCCCCTTTGACGTCCCATCAGCACAAGGAAGGAAGATGGCAAGCTGTCAGAGCTGTGACACGGCCAGACTCACCACCACCGCCGCCTCCTTTTTCTTTCTCCATCTCCTTTAACGCTCTCTCCTGATGGGGAGAAATATTTGGAAAAACAAAGTAACATCACAATAAAGTGATGTTTTAGCATAATAATGAGAGGAGGTAAGTGGTAGCAAAAGAAAGATTTGTCAGTCTTGTAGACGCTCTAAGATGGAGAATTCAAAATTGCTAGCCGTCCCCACACGTGCTGCACAGGAAAGCACAGTAGGGGCGGCTGTCCGAAGAGCAGGATGAAGCCAGGAGGGAGCTTCAGAAGCTGGTGGATCTCTCTGCTCTTCAGAGATGAGGCTGGGACTCTCAAGGAAGGGCAGAGAAAATTCTGCAAGGAGGAAAGAGAGAGACCGAAGGAGGAACTTTGACATGCCCATCTGAGGGGGGCTCTTTAGAAACTGACAGGTGACTCATGAGAAAAGGAAAAATAAATGTTGCGACATTTTCTACCCTCTGTGTACTCATTTTTACGTTCATATTATTTTCTTTGTGATGACAGATTTTACCTACAAACCATTCCAGGTGTTGAAGGTGCAAGGAAAAGTGACTGAAGTAGAAAGTTCAGTTCTTTTCTGACACTAAGAGAAGAAAATGATGTTGCTCATCCCCCTAACGGGAATCTTAGGTTTTCCCTGTGAAATGTCATTAGTGTATAGCTCGATAGGCCTCAACCCTGACTGCAGTTCAAAATAGTCTAGAAAGTTTTCAAACATTGAATCGGAACAGTGAGGTGGGGAGAGAGCTGGACATTTGTGTTTTTTAGAAGCTCCCCAAGTGATTTGAAAGTGTAGCTTGGACTGAGAGCCACCATATTAGCATTTAGCAGAACAAGTGCATTTGGTGGATTAGGTAGACACACTGGAGAAGTGGGGACATGTTCCAACATGATTCCTGTGGGGAAATCATCCCCATGTACCAGCCACCAATCCTCATCGTTCTTTGGGGACTGCCCAGGCTGGCCTGCAGCATGCCCAGATGTACCTCTGCACACACAAGGGATGATATTCAAATGGCTTATTTTAGGTCAACGTGGTTATGTTGTTTTCTTCCTAAACTGTTTTTGTCCCAAACCTTCTGAAATCTAGAAAAGTTTATGGTTAAAGAACAACAGTTTTTTAGTATTAGCTATTGGCTTTCTAATCTTATTTTGTATTTGCATATATATTTTTTTCCTGTCATATATTCTGTTATACTGAAAGCACTTTCAAAAAAACAAAGAAAGAAAACCTCTCTGTCTTGTCTCTCTTGCAGTGCTAGGGCTAATGTTGGTATCTCGCCGACTGGGCCAATTGTCGAGCTAGGGCTGGGTCTGGAGCTCAGACCACTCAAGCCTGTTGTCCAGACTGGGTCACAAACCCTTCACATGCCAGGCTGGGTCACCAGACCCCTCACACGCCAGGCTGGGTCACCAGACCCCTTATACGCAAGTCTATGAGCTAGGTAACCAGCAAACAGGTCCTTGGAAGCTGCAGGTTGGAAAAGTATGGACACTCGTGGGCAGCGGCTGCCCAAGGCAGAAGATGACAGCCAAATCGCGGTGCCGCACAGGCACACTAACTCCACCCACCCACACACAGTTTGCTTACTGAACCACCCCCAACCAGCGCCGAGGCGAGAGGGCCTGATTAAATTGTTCTATTTTCCCAACATCTCTCCTTTACCTGGTGATTCCTGATTTGACCTTCAAGCTTCCAGCACTCATGGTCATTGGGTCTGCTTGCCCCACCTGCAATTCTGAGTTATATTCACCTCTTCTGAGCTCATATTTCATCCAGCACATTATAGTGTCTTACTTAGTTCACTTGTCTGCCTCCCCACCTAGACTATAAGCCTATAGAAGGAAATAACAGAGCTACTTGCATTTATATCCCCAGGGCCAAGCACAGTCTCTGGCACATGGAAAGGGGTAAAATATTTTAATAAATGAAAGTTATCAAAGGCAAGCATCTTTTCTTCCAATGAAATACTAAGTTTCAATACAATTTATGTAGTGCTTGTCTGCCCCTCTGCTTCTAACCTTTAGAAGTGATTCACATGGTGGGATGAAGTTACGGAGTGGAGAGATTTGTGAGTGTTAAGGTCTATTGAGCATAAAGTAACTTTCAAAGTAACTTTCAACTTCCCCTCTGGAGAAAACTCTTGGAAAATGAAGTGGTCTGCTTCGCCCTCTAGTGGTGGCCATGTTGCAGAACACCTATGAAGAGTGTCTGGGGACTACTACTACATAAAAGCGCTGCAGGATGGTATTGTAATACCAGTCTGTATAATAACCTATATATTACCTATCCAGTTGTTATTTCAGCTTTTTTTTTTTTTTTTGCGCTTTCTATTAGGGGGTTGGAATCCTTTGGTCAAAGGTCTGTAGTCATATTCAGCAGGAACACCTCCCCAGAAGGGGGTTTGTGTGTTTATGAACAGAATCCATTCCACTCTAAATCTTGGTGGGGGTCCTGGCGGCGTCCCATAGGCCACTTGAAATGTGTTTTTTCTTCCATACCATACACAGTTTTCCATATGGTATCGGGGGACCTGGACAGATCAGTGCTCGGAAAGGCTCCAGGCTCAGAATAAATATTCAAATAAAATTCTACAGTAATGATCCAATGTAGCCCAATACAAGTGGCCCACAATACACCTTGAAGTATTTAATCAAACGTCATTGGCTTAAGGAAAGTTATTTTTGTTTCTGAGTTTTGTTGTTAATAGTGGTGGTAGTGTGGCAATCTTTTGTTTGTTTGTTGAGTTTTTAAATCAATCGTGACAATAGAAAGCTGTTGAGGCTTAGGGGAAGAAATGACTATCCAATCTGGAGTATCACTGAAGCCAGCAGCTTTATGGAACCTACTATATAAGATCTGTTGATAAGAGAAAAGGGCATTCTGATTCTAATCTGACCTTTTTTTTAAAAGGCAGGGGCTTTGTGGAAGGTGAGGGAAAGTAGAGGAAAAAACATAATATCTGCAAATGAAGTATTCCCAATGCCTATGAACAGCACTGTTTCCTATGGACAGCATTTTTATTGGCAAATTCTAAACACTTTCTCCAAATTGCAGGCACATTTAGAGTCCCAACAATGTGGTTTACAAAGCAATTCGTCGTCACTGCTTCTTTTACAAAATGATGGTATTTAAGAACATCTTGTAATTAGATCAAAGGAAAACAGTGTTTATTCTATGAGCTGAGTATAGGCTGCAAGTCTGAGTTCTAATTAACCCAGTGGTTGATTCACTAATGCCAAGTGTCTGTTGTCAATGAAGACATTAGAGCAGCTGCACAGGTAAAATTTTGGAAATAATGATGGCAATCCATTCGTTAATCCTGTCTGATGAAATACGTACCTATTTACTGGTTTCTTCTCACCTCAAAACCATTTGGGAGAAACAGAGATTTTTCCAACAAATATGTACAGTAAGGCCTCTGGAAATATGCAAGTATTCACAGATAAAAGCATTAGATCATGCATTTTGAACAAGTACAAGCAGCAGTGAGGCTTAAGAGAGGAAGCTCTATTTTTAATGCTAGATCGCAATCGACTTATTCAGAGCCCTGGAGAGCTAGATTCAGGACAGGCTGAAGCGGTGACTCTTGCTCCACATCAGGCTTTCTTTTGGCAGAGTTAAGGCTTTGACTAAAATGCTAATTGTAAAAAAAAAAAAAAAAATCTCCTTGGGAAACTGTAGGTTTCAGTCTTGTTCCAGGCCTAGGGAGATTAAATTGTTATGACAGTTATGAAGTCCCTTTCTAGTAAAACCCCATGATCCTGTGAAAAGTATCAAAGAAGACTAATTAATGAAAAAAGAGAATTTCACCCTGTACCTAAAAGTTGAAGGCTGGAGTAGAATATTAACCGTAGTCACTGCAGTGTGACATAAACGCTATGTATTCCTGCTGCCAAAATTCCCCAGTCCATTCGTGATAACACATAAAGCATGCACACACACGCACACACGGATGCGCACACACGCACACATACCCCTATTTTAGTTTTAACCGCAGAGCATGTCTTCTTTCTGATGTTTCTTTATGTGGGAGGTAGATAAAGAAGAGAAAGGATTGTGTAAGTGGGTAAAATAGGCTGTATTTAAGAACTTTAATCCATTTGCCAAAGGCATACACCTAGATATGGCACAGCTCTGACATCAGTGAGTTTAGACATGAACACAAACTAAACCCACCCTCAGCTCCCTCCTTTCCTGGCAAAAGTTGCCATCCTCCTTTCTCACCTCCCTTTGCTACCATCTGTTACCTTCCTCCTCTTGAATGAAAGTTGACTTTGGAATAGTTTTCCTTCTCTACCAGCTTTTCTTGGCTCTGCAATTGATAAAAAAGAGCTGGAGAAAATATCACATGGATAACACAGCTTTGCTTTTGGGAGTCTTTAATGCAGTTGTCTGGTGCTCGTCAAAGAATCTCAAAAGATCCACTCCCTGCCTACTCTTCAGTCTTGCTGTGAGATAAGGGGAGGTCAACTGTGATGATTCCCATTTTAAAGGTGGGTTATTAAGCCTGAAAATCTGAACAGAGTCAGCCCTAAGCATTTGCTATCTTCCTTCACCTTTTAGCTTCTCCTCACACCCCACCTTTCCCCTCCCTTCAATTCCTTTTCCTTCCTTGCTTATTTAGTGCAAAATCTTCCAAGAGCAAATACTCAGCCCTTCCACCTCCCACCCTTTTAGCTGAGCACTAATAGAGTCCTGAGGCACACTGCATTGTAACAGGAATTTTTGAAGGTTTTAATTCCTAGCAGGTGTATGGGGACCCTCTCAGTTCCCTGGGATCATGCCCCAGTAGAGGCTGCCTTGGGATGAATATGGTCAAGTTCTCCCTGGAAAAGTCAGCTGCTCTTGCCTGTTGTAGGACTTGGCTCCACTACCAGCATAAGTTGCAAAGTGTGGATTTTAAAAAATATCTGTTTTATACAAAGAGAAGATGGATAATATTTACTGATGTGAAATTTCTTTTTTTTTTTTTTTTTGTCCTTTTTGAGACTGGCTGCACCACACTCAGCCAGTGAGCGCTGTGAGCGCACCAGTCATCCCTATATAGGATCCGAACCTGCGGTGGAGCGCTTCTGCGCTCCCAGCGCTGCACTCTCCCGAGTGCGCCACGGGCTCGGCCCTGATGTGAAATTTCTTTGCCTTCATTTGCTTCTTGATCTCAGAGAGTTTTCTTATTGCTTTAATTAAGCAGCTGATGTTTTCATGAAATACATTTTTTTCAGATACAATTTTTTTCAGATTGGTTTAAAAGAATGAAAAAGACTAGGGTCCTCTTCTTTTATCTGCCACTTGATAGCTGTGTGCCCCTTGAGCAAGACATACCCATTCAATTCTACAAACTTGAGAGTGTTTGCTCTGTGCCAGACACTGGGATACACTGGGGAAGAAGATATAGGAATTGTATTAGTCTGTTTTTGTATTGCTGTAACAGAATACTCGGAGCTGGGCAATTTATATATAAAAGAGCTTTGTTTGGCTTACGATTCTGGGACAGCTGCATCTGACGTGGGCCTCAGGTTGCTTCTACTCATGGTGCAAAGTGGCAGCAGCCGGCAGGTACAAGCAGATCACATGGTGAGAGGAAGCAAGAGAGAGAGAGGGGAGGGTCTTTTAAACAACTAGCTCTCCCAGGAACTAACAGAACAAGAACTCACTCACTACCTCTACCCCTCAGGGAGAGCACTAATCCATTCATGAAGGATCCATCCCCATGACTCAAACTGCTCCCAACACTGCCAGATTGGGGATCAGATTTCCAGATGAGCTTTGGGGGGAACAACACGTCCAAACTATCAGGAATCAACCCAAGAAACAGACCATTACAATTTTCCTTCAGGAGTTTGTCCAAGATACTCAAGAGAGATAAGAACCTCTAAGTATGTTTGGAGGAGGTGAGGACATTTCGCAAAACAGGTAGAACTTCTGCTATAGTGCTGTGAAGTACTTTGTTAACTGCACTCGACTACAGCTTTTTGAGAGCACCTTATTGGTTTGAAAATTATAGATTTTATTTTTTTGGTGGTGATACTACAATTTGATCACACACATATGACTTTCAAAATTTAAAGTTAACAAACATCTTTATCTACTTCCCAAATAATAGAGAGACTTTAGAACATTCTAAGCCAATAATCTCCATCTTGTTTTAATTCCATCCTGTTTTTATATCCACAAAATTAATCATTATTATTGTCTTTCTTTGCTTTCTATGCCTTTTTTCATCTCACTCCTTCCTTCTGAGTTCAATGTTGTTCTTCCTAAATTACATCTGTTAGTAGGGTCTGTTAGAGGTGTACTCTCAATTATTATTATTTTAATGATAATTTAGTTGGACATACAATTTTAGGTTGATAACTGTCTTCTCTCAGCACCTTGAAGATATGAGTGCACTGTCTTCTGACTTAACTGTGTTGCTTATATAAAAGTAATTATTGTTCATTTTGGGTAATCTAACTTTTGCTTGTTAAGATCTTTTCTTTGATATTCTGCTGTTTCGCTACAGTGTGTTTAGGTGTTGGGCAGGAATCTCAGATCCTTCTGCCCCTTCCTGTGCAGGTCATGAGTCAGGTAATTGAAAGAAGATTCTGGCAGCTTAATGCAAGGTAGACATACTTTACTCTTCAGATGTGAGCTTCACAGACATGCTTTATTCCTCCAAGACTAGCTCTGGCTCTGCCCTACTCCATGCCCCTACTGACCTTCCATGCTCTGCTGACCAGTGGTTCAGAGCAGTTACCTTTATATTCTTGGTACACAATAGCGGCCACAAGCTAAGCATTACATAATTACAGCAATCATGCTGAATCAGTAAATGGGCACACATGCACAGTTACAGTACTTTTATAACTTGTTTCTAGTGAATGTGCTAAATCTTGCCCATTTGTAACAGATGTAAGGTGAGAGATCCTGACTAAACTTTTTCTACTTTCTTTACATTAGGAATAGATTTATTTTTCCTTATCTTTATAAGGACTTCTTGAACTTTCTGAATCTGATGATTTATATCTTTCAAAAATTTTAGAAAATTCTTAGTCATTGCATTTTCAAATATTACCTCTTCCACATTTTTCCTATATTTTCCTTCTGGGACATCTATTAAGATATCTTTTCATATTATCCTCAATCTCTTCATCTCTCTTCATATTTTTCATCTCTTAATCTCTTTGTGATTCATGTTCAGACGTATCTTCCAGTTAGACAATGCTTATTTTGCTCTTTCTAATCTATCTATTGATTTTTCAATTCCAATGAATGTATCTTTTACTTCTAAGCATTGCATTTGTTCATTTTTAGTCATCCTTGCAGTTTCTTCTCCTATTTTTTTTTATTGTTTTTTTATCTTTAATCATTGTAAACATACCTACTTTATAGTTTATGTTTGACTCACCTGAAATTCCCAGGCATCCAATCATGCTGTTTGTAGTGTCTGCTGACTCTCACTCATGGTAGCTTGAATGTTTTATGCATTTAAATTGTAAATTCACATAGAGTGAGCCTTATCTGTGAAGATCCTCTGAAGCCTGGGTTGGGGTGTGGACCTTCAGCAAGATTTTGCATTAGTTTGGTCAAATGCTCCAAAACTAGAAAAATAGGATTTGGTTTTATGTGAATTATTAAGTTTGGGAGCTCCTCAGCCATAAGAGGTGAGCCCTGAATTCATGTGAGGGCAGATCTTGAATACAAATTCTCAGGGGATAATTTCTTTTTCCTCACTCAGAACCCAGAATGAAAGAAACAAGCCACCTCGTTATCTCCCTTGTCAGTGGGAGAAATCATATAAGGATCTCTCAGTCATTGAAGACAGAGTCCTCCAAGAGTCCACTGCAGGAGACTGTTCCAATTCCCAGCCTTACATGGAGCCAAGTCTTCATCTCCTGTCTCCATATGTGCATTTACATACCGGGCTAGGAGCTACTGAGATGGCACCCTCTTCCTGTCATCGTTTCCTCCCTGGGACAAACACAGACTCACCTCCTTGTGCTGCTTTGGTTTTCAGTTACCTCTTCCATTTTAACTCCTAAACATTTCTCATACTAACTTTTAAACTCAGTCATACATTTAAAAGTAAGTTTGGCATAATTTACACAGCATGACTGGGTGTTTCATAATGGGAGGTTCTACCATTTTCTATATTGTTAGAAATGTACATCCCTATAGACACTTTTAAGAAATAAATCACAAAGGAATTTTGTTATATGAAAGGGTGGTCAAGTTAGATGGTAAACATGCTAAAGAGGATTAGCCATAGTTGAGCTACTACTACCTCAAAAATTAATAATAGGAGACTTGAAGGAATACAGGATGAAACGAATGCCTTTGAGGGAATAGATAACCAAGCAGAAAATTGTACAACTGAAGGGGGTCTTGAAGATGAATGTATTCATTCATTCATTCACTCATTCATTTATCAGTTATTCAACGTATGCTTATGACACAAAAGCTACTGGGGATGCAGTTCAAAGCTCACCTGCAACACACAGTAAACAGTAAACAAACGATAAGTAACATTGTTGTAGATGGTGATAAGGCTGCAAAGAAATTTAATAGGCTTATGGGATGGAGACTGGGAGGTATCAGCCTCCATAAAACAGTAACAATTGAGCTGAATCTTAAACAACAGGAAGTAGCCAGCTAGGAGAAGAGTAAGGAAGGGCTCCTGGGCAGAAAGACAGTCTGCAATTCAGATGGCGGAGAGTGTAGGGAACCTGACTGAGAAACCAGAGTAGACAGAGGGCCCTGAGAACACAGAAGCCAGCTTTGCCAGAGTTGGCCCTGATTGGGCTCTGATCATATCTTCTCTATTTTCCAATCCCCAGCCCCTCACATGTCACTAATCTCGCCAGCTGTCCTGCTCGGCCATCTCCTTGAGCAAGCTGTCATTTACCACAACAAATACTTCTAATTGCCCATATAAGCCACAAGCATACCTAGAACACCTGCTTCTGGGGTATTTTGGACCTCTTTCTCCAAATCCTCAGAGCCTCTGCAATTATCGAGTCTATCTATGAGTTCTTGCACCTGCTGTTTTTATGTAATTCTGTCTGTGCTTACTCGAATAACCATTACTAATTTTGTTCTGGTATAATAAATAAAAAAATTTATTATTATGATTTTAGAAAACAAAAAAGTGCTTGATATGTTGATAAAACGTCTCTAGCCTTAATTGTAACATTTCCATACATTTTTGTTATGTATGTATCTATATAGCTCTTCTTCAAGTTAACCACTACCACAACAAATATATATACACATATGTGCATACATATAAGTATTTATATTATAGTCTTAAAAGAAAAAAAGTGGAATTGTATTGAGTCTTCCTTCTCTTATAATATTACTGAGTAATAACTGTATATTCTTAATAGATTTAAATTATTGTTTACTTGATTTCACTTTATTTTCATGATAGTTGTGGGATGAAGTAGTATTATTTTCCTTCTTTTACAGATAATTTGAAAACTGAGTCCAAAAAGGGGATTGATTTCTCCATTGTGTTGCAACAGAAAATATTACTAAGAATGGATTAAGAAGAAAATGTGCACATTAAGGGTAAAATGTCCATCTGTGTTCCAAGTGAACACTACCGACATCTGCACCTTAATTTGCACTAAACCAATATTTTGAATAGCAATGTAATTTCCTACCATTAGTAGAAAAGCTGCTTTGCATGCTTTCTTTTAAAACAAACAAACTGGGTTCATTATTGAATACAATAACAAAATAAAAATTTCAACTTTTATACTTAGACATATGTAATTTTATTTTCTTTACCTTACTGTTTGAAGACCTTTCTATAGGAAGTCAGTGTCTTCTATGAATTCTAGGTTGAAGTACATCTTTGAGATATTAGTCACATTATATGTAGTTATTTTCGTTAATCCTTTGTATAGCAACTGAAAATAGACCTAGAGATGACTGTTGAAAACATTAAGCTTGGACATGAAAAACATTCCGTGGGAGGAGGATCCTAGCATAGTTATGTTTTCCCAGAGCACTGTTTTAATTTCATTTTAGTGCCACAAACAAGTGGCTCTTTGCCGTATTAGGATTTGTCAAGTGACTTTTCTCAGTTGTGGTGTTTGGTGCCTCTACAGTGTCACCCTCCTCCCCATCCAGTGAAACTCTTTTTAATACACATTTTAGGACAAGTTAGAACACAAATCTGGACGTGAAAAGCTTTCTGATGTATCTTCGTTGCATTTTGGGTTTTGTTTTACTTGCTCTGGTTAAGTCTCTTCCAGTCCTTGATGACAACATACTCAGCTCCATGCAAGCTGCCTACAAATGAAATCAATCAGTGTTATAGAATCACACACATCTTATTTCCAACCATCCGTTGACTAGCTAAGCTTTGGGAGGAAAGAAAAATCTTAAAAGGAAAAATTGTTCTTGGAAGAAAAATAATTATTAGCAAAATAAGGTCCCGCAATCATTCTATCCTTATTTATTAAGTTTCAGGTGTCAGGGAGACAGATCAAAATGCCAGCCATTGACAAGTTGTTACCTGATTATACAAAATTTTGTGACAAGTTGTATACCAAATGCTTTATTTTATATATTTTATCTAAACCTTACAACTACCCTGCAATCTTGGTACCTCTATTAGCCACCCCCCCACACCTTTTTTTCTTACACATAAGGAAACAGAGGTGTAGAGAAGCTAAGTATCTTACTCAGAGTCATACAGTCAGGAAAGAGTGGGCAGGATTTGAACCTAGACATTCTCACCCCAGAGTCTGAGTGCTTAAACACCAATAAATGGAACATTGCTTATGCATTATGTGCAGAGCATGATCCCAGGAATGTACTTGGGAATCTTATATTCTAATAAGAAAGTCAGTTGAGAGTCTGGGAGGAGGAGGCATGCTGCAAAACCCAAAATCCTTTGCTTAGTTTTCATGACCCTTTATTTTATAATTCAACTTATTTTTCTAATCTAATCGCTTACCACCTACCATTTTCTTACTTTGACCCCAGACTCATTGTGATGTGTCTAGAAAAACCCTTACCTTCACAGCCCTGTGCCTTTGTTTACTTGACTATACAATGCTCTTCTCCATCCCCCATACCAATCAGTTTTTCTCTAAATGAATTCTTGTCGGGCCTTAAAAACTAATGCCACCTTAAGTGACATTACAGGTGGCACCATTATGGGCCCGCAAGGGCGTATTAACGTGGCAGCCTAAGAAGGCGCCAGGAGGAATAAGGGTGGGAGTGTCTGCAGGAACCTTGCCTTAGCCCTTATTGGCCAAATATGCACTTCCGCGCTCGTGAACACTGCGTGATTGCAATAGCTAGGCATTGACACAGGATGCATGCTTTAGTAACCTTTAAGCTGACAGGAGGATGTAAAAACCTCCCTTCCCCATTTGCCTTTAAGAGCAAGTGCTTGTGTAATAATCAACGGAACTGCCTGACAGAACCCCCGCCATGTCTGAGTGTCCTTTAATGGGCTGGTTGGGGCCAGCAGCTGTGCTCACCTCTCTTCGCAGCTCTCTTCCCCGTCTCCTTCCAACGGATACTGGAGGGAAAGAGGAATCTGGACAATTCGCTCACCCACCAGAAGGAACACCACGAGAGAGACTGATAGCCAGGCAAGGGCTGTTCAGGTCGGCCAGCAGCAGAACCGACAAATTCTAACCACTTTCCATGGAACTTGTCTTACACTTGAACTCACAGTATTCCTTCCCTCCTCTTACAGTAACCACTGCGTGCCAGGTATTATTCTGTGTGCTTTACATCTATCTCTGATGCAAGCCTTGAAGTTACCTAGAAGAGAGCTCCAGGAAGAGGAATGGAAAAATGCAGAGGCCCCCAAAGCTGGAGTGTGTTAAGCATGCACCAAACTGCAGGAAGGCCAGTAGCATCTAAATGAGCTCTGTGATGCTCAAGGCCAGCAATCTTTTCATTTCTCTAGGCTCTCTCTGATGACTCCACACTTAGGCTTGCCTAATGGAGTGGTTGTCATAGTCCATTCAGGCTGTTATAATAAAATATCATAGACTGGGTGGCTTATAAACTACAGAAATTTATTTCTTGCAGTTCTGGAGGCTGGGAAGTCCACAGTCAAGGTGCCAGAAGATTCTAAGTCAGTGAGGATGCACTTTCTGGTTCATAAACGGTGCCCTCTCACTGTGTCCTCACATAGTGGAAGGGGAAAGGGGTTTCCCTGGGCCTCTTTTAGAAGGTCACTAATCTCATTCATGAGGGATTTGCCCTTATGACCTAATCACCTCCCAAAGGCCCCACCTCCTAATATCATCACATTGGGGGGGTAGGATTTGAACACATGAATTTTGGTGGGACACATTTAGACCACAGTGGTAATTCTTTGGAATCCTATCACTGGAATTTTTCAATATCACATGTAACCCAAACTGGGCATAGACACTGTATTAGTCTGTTTCTGTTGCTTATAACAAAATACATGGAACTAGGTGATTATAAGAAAATAAAATTTATTGCTTACAATTTCAGAGGCTAGGAAGTCCGAAGTCCAAGGAATATAGCTGGTGAAGGCCTTGGTGGTGGCGTTAGTGACAGTAGAGAATCACTTAAGAAAATGGTGGAGCAGAGAGAGACTAACGTTGCATGTGCTCTACTTTTAAAGTCCTCACAACCATGCTCCTGACCACCATTTTCAATCCATTCACTAGGGCATGGTCCTACAATCTAACCACCTCTTCAAGGCTCCACCTTTCAATTACCATAATAGGATTTCCTACCCTCAACAGTCACAGTGGGGATTAAGCTTCCAATACACAAAACCTGGGGCACACAAGTCAAGCTTCAGTGAGTTTTGGGGATACATTATTCAATCCACTGTAGACACCATTGAGAATAGAGGAAGATTGTTCCCTCTCAGGCTGGCAGGAAAAAAGGCATGGAAAAAGTGATTGAGACTCAAAGGGAGAATATAACAGAAAAAGTAGAAAAAGAAAAAGGGGGAATTTTATATACAAATGCATAGAATAGCTAATAATAAAAATCCTTATGAAATTCTATTCAAAATAAAGTCAAGAATCAAGGAGGAGAATCTAAAGGACGATTTTAACTTTGTGTGCACCTAATAACATAGCCTTGGAATACATAAAATAACATTTTCAGAATGAAAAGGAGAAATAGATAAACTTATAATCATAACGGAAGCCTTTTAACACACTTTTTCAGTAAAGGATATATATAGAATGAATAGACAAAAAAATAGTAAAAACGTGAGGATTTGAACAATATGTTTAGCAAATTTAACCTAATTGATATATACATGTTGAAAATTACACCTAACAACTGCAGACTATAATTTTTTTCAAGTTCATATAGAACATTATAAAAAATGTGATAGTATGCTTGACTATAAAGGAAGTCTTAACAAGCATCAAGGAACTAAAATAACAGAATATGTTTTCTGACCACATGTAATTAAGCCAGTAATAAATAACAAAAATGCTAATACTAAAATCACTAATTTTAAATAAATTAATAATACATTATTAGATGACAATTAAATAATGGATCAAACCAAAAATCACAATAGGAATCAGAAGATATCTTTAATTTAATATATTAAAAACATCAGCTGGCTAGTTAACTCAGTTGGTTAGGGAGTGGTGCCTAGGTCCAGGGTTCAATCCCTGTACCAGCCAGCACACACACACACACACACACACACAATAATAGATGACATATCAAAACTTGTGGGCTTCATTCAAACCTATGCTTCAGGAAAATTTGTAGGCTTAAATACTTCTATTAGAGAAATAGAAAAACTGAAAATGCATGATATAAGTATCCATATCAAGAAGTTAGAAAAAGAACAGCCAATTTTAAATCAAAGAAAGTGGAGAAGGTAAATTATAAAGAACAAAACTAGAAACTAATTAAAAAGAAAGCAAGCATACAGTGAGGTTTAACAAATTCAGAAGTTGTATCTTATAAAAAAACTTAAATTGATGAACACCTGGGCAATCTGATCAAGAAAAGAGAGAGAGAAAAAGTGAGAAGGTGCAAATAATTTCAGCAATGAGGAAAGAGTCATTGACAATGTCCTGATTGTCCATATGAATAATTTTATGTTGATAATTTAAAAACTTTAGATTAAGTGGACAAATTAATAGAAAGTTCTAATGTGCCAAAAATGGACAGTGTAAGAAATAGAAGGATTTGAATAGTTCCATACCCGTGGAAGTAATTGAGCCCATAATTAACATCTTTCCCAACCTAGATGCATCCCTAGTGAAATCTATCAAACTTTTAAAGTACTGATAACATCAATCTTACACAAACTTTTCTAGAGGATAGAAAAAGAAGTACTTTTCAACTAATTTTATAAGGCTTACATAACCTTGATGCTCAAACCTGACAAGTACATACAAAAAAAAAAAATAAATAAGCTACTTTCTCTTCTAAACAGATATGCAAAAACTAAACAGAAATAATTAAATAAATAAAAGAATAAAATCTGGTGATAGATAAGAAGAAAAGTACATCATAACCAAGCTGGGTTTATTTCAGATATGTAATATTGGCTTTAAATTAAAAAATCAATCTCATTCACCACAGTAATAGAATAAAAGAAAAAAAAAAAGACCATCTTAACAGATGCAGAAAAAGCTTTTGATAAAATTCAACATCCATCTACAAGAAACTCTTTCCTCTACAGAAGATATCTAGAAAAACCCACAGAAACATTATACTTAATAGTCAAATATTGAAAACTTTTCCTCTAAACTCAGGAATGAGGCAAGTATATACCACATTATACTGGAGGGTTCAGCCAGCCCAAGATAAGTAAAAAAGAAATAAACTCTAGTGGTAGACTGAAAAGGAAGAAATAAATCTGTCGTTATCCGTACAAAATTGTACCTGTAAAAAAATCCAAGATACCTACAGATAAACTATTAGAATTAACAGTAGAATTTAACAAGGAGCTCCCAGTAAAAAAAAAAAAAAAAAAAAAAAAAAAAAAAAAAAAAAAAAAAAAAAAAAAAAAAA